>NC_051393.1:2575334-2577834 GCF_015228065.2 Penaeus monodon
GTGACTCCCGGTGCCAAAATCAGCACGGGCACCGGATGAGCTACGAAGCCAACGGTTTCATTCCCAGGCCGAAGATCGAACGGTGAGCTGTGCAGTCAGACAGGAAAGGAAGCAGAAAGCCACCTCCGTATTATTTTCCTTGCACAACCATGATCTGTATCAAATTTCGAGGACGGGGTTTTGGCAACGTTCTGTTCTGATACGACGCTTTGAGCTTGTCTTCTGGGAATCCCCGAAATCGGATCACGTTTCAAAGGCCTGAGCAGATCGAGACGAATTAAACGTGCTCTGACTGAAGTTACCTTTTATGTGCTACCTGGATCTATGTATTATGCAAACTATTAGAGGTGTGGAAAACAAGCTTCTGTGAAATGAGTCGAAATACTTGGGTGAATGGAAACTAAGGAGAAAATCCCAGTAATCACATTTTTTTTAAAGGTCAAAACGCAAAATTCACTCTTTATGAAATATGACAAAGATACAATACAAGCACACGATATCAAAAGACAACACGTGAACCAAAACACTCCTAATGAAGCATTCGAGTTTTTGCAAAAGTCCCTCTTAACTTACTCATTTCCTGTCATCCTTTATTCCCCAAAGGAAGAGTTTTTTTTATAATTCGTTTTTCTGACTGTTTAGACTACTGAGACTCGGACATTTGCAACACATTTTGGAGTATTTTAAAAAGTTAATTCAGTGATCGTCAAAATAGCATAGATATAGTGAACATGTAAACGAAAAAAAAAAAAAAAAAACACTATGATATAACATGCAGAACGTGAAACTGAACATAAACAGATTAATTAACTTAATCTGGGACGATATTCAGGTAACAATGTCAATAAAAACGTGGTATTAATCAAATCTATAACTGGGCAGGAATTGCATGCCTGATTTAGATGATTAGATATATTGTATTTCTTTTGTGAACAAGCACTCCTGTAGTATTTAACGCAAATCATGATACCTATATTGAAAAGTGGTTGCATGATTTGTACATCCATTTGCTTATATATCTATATCTATATCTATCTATCTATCTATCTATCTATATATATATAATTCAACACAACTTAAGCAGATCTGCAACATTATATTCTGCAACATTATATTGTTATATATCTACCCTCGCTAATTACTTGGCCAGCCACTTTTCTCTCTTTCTCTCTTCTCATATAATCTAATCATATATCTATTTCTTATAAACTTCACTGAAAATCTTTTCGAAACGCCCCTCATTTCCTCGGTAATTTCGCTTGAATAAACTAAGAGGATCATGAACATTGAACAATATCGAAATATCAGTGTTAGATTCTGGGAGAGTCTAAAATTTCCCTAAAGATTCATACTTCCAGGATCATTCATAAAATAATCACTCAGTTTCATATCCAGTTTCAAAAATTTCGAAAATACGAAACCCATTTCACGCACAAATGGACGAGATTTTGTCAACCTCATTTCATATTATGGACAGTGTACTAAATTTTTCGCATCTGAAACATTAAACAGTTATGTGTAGTGTATATTAGCATATGGTAATTGGGAGCAGAGGCCAGTCTCATGGCTATATGCACTAAAAAAAAAAAAAAAAAAAAAAACTATATGTAAATGAATAAATACGAATATTCACAGATAGAATAATAATAACTGAGGGAAGTTATAGAGTTTGTATTGGGGGAATGTGTGACTTCGGTAGAACAGCCGTACCCTTGTCTCAGGAAATATATATGATGTTCAAATGTAGTGCTGTTTCCCGTGGGAGAGAGAGGGGGGAAGATCGTAAACTCAAAAAATGGCGCATTGAAAATTTTATATAACTCAAAGAACATTTTGCCACACACAGAAATGCACACACGTTCGCGCAGAAACACACACAAACACGCATACACACAGACACAGATACACGCACACACACACACACACACATATATATATATATATATATATATATATATATATATATATATATATATATATATATAATATATATATATATATCAATTATTATATATATATATATATATATATATATATATATATATATATATATATATATATATATATATATATATATATATATATATATATATATATTCTTCTTTTAACGGTAGGTTCATGTCTGAGCCGCCGTGGTCACAGCATGATACTTAATTGTAGTTTTCATGTTGTGATGCTCTTGGAGTGAGTACGTGGTAGGGTCCCCAGTTCCTTTCCACGGAGAGTGCCGGTGTTACCTTTTAGGTGATCATTCTCTCTATTTTATCCGGGCTTGGGACCAGCACTGACTTGGGCTGGCTTGGCCACCCAGTGGCTAGGTAGGCAATCGAGGTGAAGTTCCTTTGCCCAAGGGAACAACGCGCCGGCCTGTGATTCGAACCCTCGAACTCAGATTGCCGTCGTGACAGTCTTGAGTCTGATGCTCTAACCATTCGGCCACCGCGGCCTTGACGATCATGGGCTTCCATGATTTTTCTTGGCAATTTAGAGCGGTGGTTTG
>NC_051393.1:2587834-2592834 GCF_015228065.2 Penaeus monodon
GCTATGCTAATTTCTTTATTTTTTATTATCATTATTTTTGTTCACTATGTATTCAAACATGTGGGTTAACTATTCCAATATATATAATCAATAAGCTAATAAAGGCGTGGAATCCGTGGAAACAGATATTGTATTAAGAAAAAAATAATATATATATATATATTGTTACCTCCATATCATTGTCACTACTCAGTGTTGCCAACGTTGCCGAGGTCTATGTAAGTACTTTTGTCCACGCATTAGCAACGTTGAATAATAAACAGGGACTGAAGGGGGCAAGACCTCAGTATTATTCATATTGTTTTTGTAGTTATGAACTATTCCATAATAAGGATAGAAAACAAGGGGCAAAAACTAGCTTATACAGGACGGGACATATTGGAGAATCATAATTAATGTTTAAATTCATAAACACAAATTCCTGAATGTTTTGTGATTGTTATTTCGAAGTGCGTGCACGTGTCCGTATATTGTGTATGTGTGTGTGTGTGTTTGTGTGTGTGTGTGTGCTCGTGTGTATGTTAATATGTGTGTATCTGTGCGTGTGCTTGTGTATATATTTGTGCATGTATGTGTGTGTGTGTGTTTATGTGTGTGCGTGCGTGTGTGTGCCGGCCCTCGTAAGAAAATGAAAATGAACGGAACGTCGATATAGACCCGCCTTCACTGCGGCCGGCTTGTTTTGGCTCCTGGGCTCTCCTCTGCGGTAAACACTGGCACGCCTTTTTTTTTCCCCGAACGACCACAAGTCGTTATGGTCCGCCCCAAGTTCTTTCATTAAACCTCTTGTATGGCTTGTGGATCGAGCTACATCCATCTCTGGAGGAGCTGTGAAAGGCTGTTTTCCCCCCTTGCTTGTTCATTCGCCTTTCGACATTCTTCCTTAATGCTTACGACTGATTCCGGTGGAGGGGAGGAGGGGAAGGAGGGGGAAGGAGGGGCAAGAAGGGGGAGGAGAAGGGTAGGGGGGAAGGAGGGGAAGGAAGGGGAGGAGGAGAAGGGAGGGAAGGAGAGAAGGGGGGAGGAAGGGGAAAGAGGGTAGGATGGAAGGAGGGAAGGAGGAAGGGAGGGAAGGAGGGAGGAAGGGGAAGAAGGGTATGAAGGAAGGAGGGAGGGAAGGAAGGAGAGAAGGAGGGGAAGGAGAAAAGGAGGGGAAGGAGGGAAGGAGGGGATGGAGAGGGAGGGAGGAGGGAGGGAGGAACATCTGATCCCATGACGTCATAAGCATCGCGGCGCCTTCGGAGGTTGTTACGGCGGCCGGCGCGCGTCCCCTCTCTCCTGAAGAACCCTTGGCGAAGATGACCTCCGAGCCCTCTGCGCCTCCTCCTCCTCCTCCGCCAGGAACGCGTATAGTTCGGTCGAGCGAAAAATATCCCTCCAGCTTCGGGCCCGCGTCAAAAAAAAAAGAAAAGAATAAGAGCAAAGAATGAAAAACGGCAAGGTCGCCATCATCCTAACGTTTTATGGCGCTCTGTTTATCGCCTGCCGTCTGCCGAGGTTGCCGGAACGCCCTCGCTCCTCCACAGGAAGACTTTGGAGCCGCATTCAGCGCGTCCTGCTGGGGTAGCGGAGAGGAGGCCGACGCAGGTTTATACTTTTACTACGTATCGAAAGAGTGAGAGAGGGGGGGGGAGGAAGGGAGAGAGGAGGGAGGGAGGGAGGGAGAGAGAGAGAGAGAGAGAGAGAGAGAGAGAGAGAGAGAGAGAGAGAGAGAGAGAGAGAGAGAGAGAGAGAGAGAGAGAGAGAGAGAGAGAGGGGGGGGGGGAGGGAGAGGGAAAGAGAGAGAGGGACATATATATATATATATATATATATATATATATATATATATATATATATATATATATATATACAATATATATATACAGAGAGAGAGAGAGAGGGGGGAGGGAGAGGGAAAGAGAGAGAGAGAGGGGAGAGAGAGAGAGAGGAGAGAGAGAGAGAGAGAGAGAGAGAGAGAGAGAGAGAAGAGAGAGAGGAGAGAAAAGAGAGAGAAAAAAGAGAGAAAAGAGAGAGATGGAGAGAGAAAAGAGAGAAGGAGAGAGAGAGGAGAGAGAGAGAGAGAGAGAGAGAGAGAGAGAGAGAGAGAGAGGAGAGAGAGAGAGAGAGAGAGAGAGAAGAGAGAGAGAGAGAGAGAGAGAGAGAGAGAGAGAGAGAGAGAGAGAGAGAGAGAGAGAGAGAGAGAGAGAGAGAGAGGGAGAGAGAGAGAGAGAGAGAGAGAGAGAGAGAGAGAGAGAGAGAGAGAGAGAGAGAGAGAGAGAGAGATCCAAGGCGAAACGCAATCTGCAAAACAATAAAAAGCAACACCCTGGTTAACAACATATAAAGTCTCCGCGATGATTCTCTCGCTTTGAGCACACGAGCTTTTTTATTTTTTATATATACATTTTTTTATTAGCGATTTTTTTTTATTATTGTTATTATTATTATTATTATTATTATTATTATTATTATTATTATTATTATTATTATTATTATTATTATGATTATCATTATTATTATTATCATCATCATCTTATTATCACCACTATTACTACTATAAATATTAATAATATTATCATTATTTTCAATATGATTATCATTATGATAATGATGATGATAATGATAATGATAATGATAATGATAATGATAATGATAATGATAATGATAATGATAATGATAATAATGATAATAATAATAATAATAATTATTATTATTATTATATTTATTGCTTCACTATTATTATCATTATTATATCTATTGGTTCACCAGTGATTAGTTCAACTTTCATAAAACCTCCATTGTTGATAAGGTTCATCCGTGAACAATATCCTTTAATTATATTACTAATCTTAACAAAGAGACATGACCAAATCATAAGAAAATCCTTTAAGATCAATTAAATATTTCCAAGAAACTTCATAATACAACCAATACCTGATAACAGTCTAATAAACTTTATACACTGTAAATAATTAAGGACTTTAAACTCGCATAATACCATATAAAACTTGATTACTTGTGTCATGCAATTGTTCCAAATCATGTACTTATCACCCTGCATGAAAGAAGTGTAGGCTAAATCCAGCACAAACTGAAATAATAATTATTTAGCATTTAAAATCCTAAATAGAATATACAACTGCATCCCTTATAGATGCAAATAATGCAACGCAACAAAATACTCTCCAATGACACCTCGAATCACTGCTGGATAAACTTATAATCCAATATATAACAAAACGCTCAAACTAATGAAATTCACTTTTAAATATTGAACAAATATCGTACCTCACACGCATCTCACTCCCCCCCCCCCCCCAGACGTCATTCCACTGTGTCACAATTTCCCTCTAAAACACACGTCTCTGCACCGCGCGTTCCAACAATTCCGTGCGACTTCAGGCCAAAGCAAAGCGAGAGAGGGATCCTTCGTGTAACAAACTCCTTTACATTAATCATCCCTGAGTATGCGGAAAGTAAAGAATATTCACATTTCTTGAAAAGAAATATATCAGAATCCATTTAAAGGGTTCGTATTCATTGGAAGGGCATGTGTTATTATTGTTATTATTACTATTATTATTATAATTATTATCATTATTATTATTATTAATGTCATTTTTGTTATTATTATTATTATCATTATTGTTCTTCTTCTTCTCCTTCTTCTTCTTCTTATTATTATTATTATTATTATAATTAGTAGTAGTAGTAGTAGAAGTAGTAGAAGTAGCAGAAGTAGTAGTAATAATTATAATAGTAATAACAGCCGTGGTAATATTGCTACAAGTAGTAAAAAACATTATTATTGGAACTGATTTCTCTATAATCATCACCCTCATCAACAAAGCCTTGTTTACATCCCTATCACATTAATCACTAGTGATAACATTAACCCCCAATCGAGTATGATAATCCTTTTATAAGTAAGCCTATATATATATATATATATATATATATATATATATATATATATATATATATATATATATATATATATATATATGTATATATATATATATATATATATATATATATATATATACATATACACTATTTCATCCCTTATTTTTTCAGTCTCCTTTCTTAAAAAAAAATATATATATATAACGAAGAGAAGCACTTCTTTCAAACTTTGCGTCTGCGGAGTTCAAAATTTGCGCATAAATCTTTATCCGAAAACAGTTTTGGTTTATAATGTGCCTGGGAGATACGCGCACGGCGGAAGCCAAACTTGTATATTGTATAATGACTGTATTTTACCCAGTTTTGTATAAGGTAGAAAGGTTTTTCGTTTTTGGATTTTATCTTCTTTCTTGTCATTATTATTATCATCACCATAATCATAATCATCATTATCATTGTCATTATCATTATTATTATCCTCATCCTCATCATTATCATTATCATTATCATTATCATCATCATCATTATCATTATCATCATCATCATCATTATCATTATCATTCATCATCATCATCATCATCATCATCATCATCATCATCATCATCATCATCATCATCCTCATCATCATCAGTATCTTCATAACCCTAATCGTCACTATCACCATCATCACCATCATCAAAATTATCATTGCAGTTATTTTTGTGTAATGATAGTAATGATGATAACGATGTAGATAATAACAGTAATAATAATGATAATAGTAATGATGTCACGTCTGTCTGTCTCTCCTTTCTTTCTGTCTGCCTATGTCACACACACACACACAGACACACACAAACAAACACACACACACACCTTTCCTATCCGCTTTTTTATTTTATTTTTTATTACTTTTAATGCATTTTATAACAATCTCACCATGGCTGTTTAATCACGTTGATTAATCCAGTTTAGAAGAAGCAACATTCGCTTTAACCAGGTACTTTCATACATAAAAAAAAATTCTGAAAATATTATCCGAGAAAAAAGTCCCGTAAAAAAAAACTGAAAATATTATCAAAGAAAGAAAGAAAAAGTCCCCCTCCCCCCCCCCCCAAAAAAAAAAAAAAAAA
>NC_051393.1:2605334-2612834 GCF_015228065.2 Penaeus monodon
AGAAAAAATAAATTTAACTTAGTTGATTTTATTTTGAGTATCATCATCATCATCATCATCAAGGGGCTAACGCCGACGGGGGCGCATGGCCGCATCCACCCTTCGCTTCCAGCCACGAGGATCCCTCGAGGCGAGTCTCCAGGCAGGCAAACGGCCATCTCTATTTTCCCCACGACAGGTCTCGTCGAGCTGCCCAAGCCTATGATCTCCTAGGACGTCCCATCAGAGGTCTCTCCACCAGGGTTGTCTCGCAGAGAGGACAACCTGGTGGCAGGGGCGTCCATTAGGGAGGCGAGTAGTGGCCATTAATAGCCATGAGTTGGCGGGCCTGGATTATGCAAGTAACAGGGTCCCATGCCAGTCTCACGGTGTGTAACCGCCGGTTGGACACGTGGTCCTGCAACTGTACCCCAGATCCGGTCGAAGGGACTTTGTTACAACAGGCATCAAGGCGAGACTCCAAGGCACTGGATAGCATCCAGGTTTCGCCTTCCCTTAGAGCAAAACTGGAAGTATCAAGGCTTGAAGACACGCGCTGGTCCTTCTGCATAGGTACCGACATCTCCAAACGCTCTGTTGATCGAAGTTCATGGCTCCTGTTCGCCAGACCAATCCGCTACTGACTTCATGGGGTATGACAAACCCAGAGATATGGACTACGTACCAAGGTATGTAAAAACTTTCTGGAATTCAACGTCCTCGCCGCAAGCATGGACGACTGAACGGGTTCCCCTAACAGCGCCCAAAGTCCTGAATCTGGTCTTGGTCCAGGAGACCTCTAGCCAGGGGCTTTGCCTCATTGCTAAATGCATCAAGAAGCCGCCACAAGTGACTCCAAGGATAGATAGGATGGCAACATCGTCGGCAAGTCAAGGTCACGAGACCTTAATATTGCCTCAGTGTTGCCTCCGCACTGACTTGGCTCAGTAGCCTCGCTCATTATCCAGTCCATACAAGTGTTGAAAAGTTGTGGGTGCAGGAACCAGCGACTTGCCTACCAGAATAACAGGGAAGAGTTCGACATACCCCCACAACACTTTACAGCACTTTCAGTTACCAGTATAGAGGCTTGCTATCTATGCCAATAAATCCGTGTCGGAACTCCCCTGAGGCTCAGGATTCTCCCATAGCGATTCCCGATGCCAACAGAGTCAAACGCCTTCTGAGGTCGATGTAGGCTGCCAAGAACCCACGACCAAACTTCCCGACGGCGTTACACAATTATCGAAGCGCTAGTATACGCGATCTATTGTGGACTTGCAGGAGTAAATCAAGACCGCTCCGTCTCTGGGGCCTCAGTAGGGTGGTGCGGATCCGTTTTCAGAGAATGTGAGCGGAACCTTGCCTGGTAGCTGAGCAGGTAATGCCAGGGGATATTGTACAGTCCCATCGATCCCTTTCCCCTTCAGAGAGGGATGACCACGCCCCTCAGCAGGTCATGGGGGAATGGTACCAGACGCAAAATGGCAGTCAGGACTGTATGCAAGCCGAGCCATAGGTTCACCCCAGCCCTTTAGCAGTCAGCAGGGATATCACATATGCCTGCAGCTTTCCCACTCTTCCGCTTGGAAATCGCCGCCTAACCTCTTTTAGGGTAGGAGGTTCCTGCTGATGGGAGGGTCCGGCACAGGCACTGAGTACATCGTTGCACCAAGCAACTGGTGAGATCCACCTGTACAACTTTTCAAAAATAAATCAGCCCAACGTTCATGAACCCCAACATGATCGAATGAATCCGTCCATCCGCTGATCGAGACTGCAGTCATTCTGTGAGGAGGGCTTAGGGTTCAGTTTTCTCAGGGCTTGGTAGGCAGGGCGAAGGCATTTACAAGAAAATGGCCCTTCGACCTCCTCAGCAAGATCCTTGATGAACTGTTCTTTCCCTTCTCAGCAGGTCGAGCCCTACGCACCTGGAACGACGCAAGACTTGATTCCCATCAGCCGAGCCTTGCGACACGCTCAGTGTCCTCTAGTGTCTACAGGGAGATGGTATTCTGCCTTGTCCTTGGGCGTACGCCAATGGACTCCTGAGCTGCTTCGAGTGTTACGCGCTTGAAGGACTCCCACAGAGCAACTGGATCCGTCAGGTTGCTGGTTTCTGAGAATCGGTCAGAGACTGCCGTGGCGAACCCACGGGCACACTCCTCCTCCCTTAGTCTGTCCAAGTGAAACACCTTAGGGTGGCCACTGGAGGGACGGGGAGTTTTGAAGTGGACCCGCAGGGTAGCCACAAGCAGCCTATGGTCGGTGCCACAGAACTCAGCACTCCGGTAAACCCTGCAGTTCTGGAGGATCCTCCATCGCGTGCTGACAAGAATGTGGTCGATCTCCTGTCATGAGTATCATGACTTAGCAGTTTTAATGAGGATCGTGGTGTGGCTTCACTTCTGTTGAGTGTGTGCTGAGGGTATAGCGGTCATAGAAAACGTTTTAAATCATTTTCTTTTAATCTGTAATCGTATAAAAATAAAGAGATGGCATATCAAAATGTAAATCTTGGCAATACACATTGTAAGAAATACAAGGAATATATTCTTCAACTAACTTACTTAAATTCTAAGGTTGACTTTACGCCTTCCCTTTTCCTAATAATCATAAACCAATCATGATTATAAGTAATAGATATAATAAAAGCAAAAGTGATACGGGACCTCATTCCCCTGTTTTTGACGAATTAGGTAATCAATCCTTCTCTTCGAGCTTCACAATTTTCCTTTCCTACACTTTACTTTCATCTATAGTTCCATATCCACTTCATTCCCTAGTGCAGTCGGCATTGTCGCCTTCGGCAAATTCCGTTGCTGTGTTTACGAGTCACAAAAATGAATTAACAAATCTCTATGAGCAATACTGTAGGCTGGCATTCAATGTTGCATGTTAGCATCGTCATACTTTCCTCAAACACAACATCCTCTCTCCCTGTGTGCGAGATGAGAGCATATGGATTCAAAATTTATGGTAAACGATCAATTATCTTGTACTACAACCTTCCGTTTCCAGGTAAAACAAGGTTTTTAATACCCGACACTGAATTTACCTGTGTGCAGGATGAAAGCCGAGAGATGTCTGAGGAAAGACAAACCTGTTCTCTCCTCTGATTTCCTCCTCCTATTTAGTTGTAAAGCAATTTAAGCAGACCAGCCATTTATTAATAATTATTGTAAATGACTCTATCAGTTCTAAAACTAAATTTTCCTATATTGATATGCTTTCAAAATACAAAAATAAGTATATAAAAATCTCGATGGGGTCTGGCAATTTTTGCAATTATAACTAATACGTCTTTTAAATGTCGAATCAATATCGATCTCGACACACACACACACACACACACACACACACACACACACACACACACACACACACACACACACACACACACACACACACACACACACCACACACACACACAAACACACACCACACACACACACAAACACACACACACACACACACACACAAATATTCTCTTTCTCTTTCTTAGTAATTTTCTCTCTCTCTCTCTCTCTCTCTCTCTCTCTCTCTCTCTCTCTCTCTCTCTCTCTCTCTCTCTCTCTCTCTCTCTCTTTCTCTCTCTCTCTCTCTCTCTCTCTCTCTCTCTCTCACGCATATGTGTGTATATGCACATATGTATATATATTTATTATATGTAGAAAGGGTACGAAGGAAAATGAATATCCTCACAATACTCACAATAGAAGAGATGTATTTGACCGGTTTCTGTTATATTTCAGAAATACATGATACATGTGTTTCCGACGAAGATATAATCGAAACCGGTCAAATACATCCCTTGTAGTGTGAAGATATTCATTCTCATTCATACCTTTTCTACATTTATCAACATGAATACAGTTATACATACATACATACATATACATATATATATTATTATATATATATATATATATATATATATATATATATATATATATATATATATATATATATATATATTTATGCAGACACACACACACACACACACACACACACACACACACACACACACACACACACACACACACACACACACACACACACACACACACACACACACATACACACACATACACAGACATATATATATATATTCCATCCCTATACTGCGGAATGAGACCCGGATCCAAATGCGTTCCAAAAAGCGATCGGAATTGCTTTTGAGAAACTGGACACCCATTCCAGAAGGCGAGTCAGGGTCGCTTCACACGCAGGAGGAAACGAGGACACTTTTGAAACATGTTTTTTTGACGTTTGAAAGAGAGGGAGAGAGAGGGGGGAGGGAGAGAGAGAGGGAGAGGGGGAGAGGGGGGGAGGGAGGGAGAGGGAGAGGGAGAGGGAGGGGAGGGGAGGGAGAGAGAGGGAGAGAGGGAGAGGGAGAGGGAGAGGGAGAGGGGGGGAGGGTGAAGAGAGAGAGAGAGGAGATAAATAGATAGAGATAGAGAGATAGATAGATAGAGATAGAGAGAGAGAGCGAGAGAGAGAGAGAGAGAGAGAGAGAGAGAGAGAGAGAGAGAGAGAGAGAGAGAGGGAGAGAGAGAGAGAGAGAGGAGAGAGAGAGAGAGAGGGTGGAGGGGTACAGAAAGATAGACAAATAGACAGACATAGATAGAGATAGAGATAGAAGTAGAAAGATAAATAGATAGATTTATTGATTAATAGATAGACAGATAGAGAGAAATAGACAGATATATAGATAGACAGAGAGACAGAGAAAGAGAGAGACACAGGCAGACAGACGAAGATACATAAAGCACTCGCATAACCGGATATGACTAAAAAACTATTTACGGAATGATATTAATACGTTGGATGTTGGATTGATAATTGAAATAACTCATAACTGGTGGGTATTTTTTGTTTTTGTCTTTGTTTTTGTTTTCGATTTGCCAGTTTACGATTCTGATTAATTTTGCTTCGTTGTATATTGCATTGTGAAGTACAGTTATATCTAGTAAAAGTAATAAGTAATAGGAAGGCAAAGCAATATGTAAAATAACTAAATAAATTAATAACCAAAAGGAAACAGCAAAAAAACAACTAAAATGGCATGAAATACCATACACACAAATAAAGAGAGAAGATATTGCGTCGTAGTGAGAATAAACTATTTTTCCTGTAGTCAGAAAAAAAAAAGAAAAAGAAGCAAGGGTTGAAAAATAATTTGTTGTAGAGAAAATTATTAAGAAAATAAGAGAAAAGGAATTTTTATTTCAAAATTCCGTTTTTTTCACACATGCATACATATATAGTCGCACATGTCAGTATGTATGCATAACATAGCATACACACATGCACAGCTATCCCCACCCCTTCTTCACTATATACACACGGACACGCATATACAGAAGTCCTTACCCCCCCCCCCCCCACACACACACACAAACACACACACACACACACACACACACACACACACACACACACACACACACACACACACACACACACACACACACACACACACAAACAAGCATGTAGACACAGCCACACCCTATATACACCCAGACACAGAATCACAACACGATTTCCCAACCCACTTTACACACAAAGCCGTGCATATTTTCCAAACACATTTCACACACTGCCGTTTTGCATATTTCATTCTATTATTTACTAACAATTAGTCACAGTTAATCCTTTCCTTGGGATTAAACATCGGTAAATGTTTTTTCTCTCTATATTTCCCCTTTCGCAAATGAGGGCTAGAGGAAAATAGAGAAGGGGAGAAAACAGATTTAAAGGCAGAGGCGAAACTGTTTACACGATGGGAAAGCGAAAAAAGAAAGTGTGGTTTAAAAAGAACAAGGCAGGAGAGCAACAAGGAGAAAGAAAGAGAATAAGGAAGAGAAAGACCGAGAATGAGAGAGAATGTGGGAGAAAGAAGGGTGTGAATGAAGGAGAAAAAGAGAGAGCGATATATGTATATATATATATATATACATGTATGTATATATATATGTATATATATATATATATATATATATATATATATATATAAATATATATATATATATATATATATATATATAAATATATATATATATATATATATATATATATATATATATATATATATATATATATATATTTTTTTTTTAATATCTATATCTATGTCTATCTATCAATCTATCTGAACACACACACATGCAATAGAAGAGAAAAAGACACACACACACACACAGAAAGAGAAAGAGAGAGAATGAAAATACAGCATAAGACAACCAAGCAAACACAAGGAGAGACAAACACACAGACAGCCAGACGCAGAAACCGAGAGAAAAAGGGAAAATGCTTGCTTGCAGGAATGTAATTGCAGTTCATGAATGAAAATGGGCCTAAAAGTTGAGGGAAGTACGTGCCCTCACAGCCATTCCCCTCAACGCACCTGTGTTCGGACTTATGATAAATGCAAATATAATAACAGGGAGAAAAAGAGTAAAAAGAAAAAAGAAAAAAAAAAGGTGATAATGATGATGCTGATAATCATAATGATAATGAAAACTGGTTGATGTAAAAGGTGAAGAGATTTTTTTTTATATGTCGCTATTATTATTATTTCTATTATTTTTTTATATAGCATTTAAATATAAAGTCGATTTTTCCTATAACATAACATATACAAATTCAGAAAATATACTATTTTTGCAACAATGCTAATGTATCTATCTATCTATCTATCTATCTATCTATCTATATACAGTATATATATATATATATATATATATATATATATATATATATATATATATATATATATATATATATATATTTAGATTTGCGATAATGAACTTGATGTTATATTCGATATAGTGAAAAAAAAATAATGGAAATAATCACGTCCATAATGTTGATTGGGATAAAGAGTCTTATATCAAAATGATGGCGATTATCCTGACAGAATAACAATTATTAAACAGGATAATGATTAAAGGTGATAATGGTGATAATAACTGTTGAGGATAAAAGTGAAAACGATGACGGTTACTCTAACTATCAATTTCTATCATAGATAACAATAATAACATTACACGGAGATTCAGTCATGATAGTGACAGTACTAATAAAGCGAGTTGCAAATAAAGAGATAATCATTATAATAATAATTACCTAAATTATCATAAGGGACGAAGAATCATGTTAATAAGAGTCCACCTTATAATCATTTTTATAGCCATCATGTTAGTGTTATCATCTGCAATTTTATTCTTTATTGAATTAATAAAATTGTCTTTTTTCGGCTTATTTTTCTCTTTACAAAAGATTCTCAAAGGACCTTTCTCTTCATCTTCTCTTTGTCTCTGCCTCTCTCTCTCTCTCTCTCTCTATCCCTCTCCTTTTTCCTATGCCTCTACTTTTTCATTTCCCTCTCCCTCTCCCTTTTTATAACACGCGCGAGTCTCCCTATATAGTTTCCATCTCTCACCTAAACCTACCTGATTATCTTCCCCGCCAGCCCATTTATATCATTAATCATCTATCTCTTCGTTATAATCTGGGTCT
>NC_051393.1:2617834-2622834 GCF_015228065.2 Penaeus monodon
CCTCACAAACACCGAGCATATTCGCCTACCACCGTCGCTCCTCCCGACGCCTTTTGCGACCACGCGGAGAGTGACTCCCCGCCTTTTTAACGGCCCAGCCATCTCTACCATTCGTCTTCGATCACGCCTACCCGCAACCATGTCTGCACTACTACTTCATGCTGACCACTCACGCCTGTGCTATCCCTCCTGACGAAGTCGCTGAAGATGTATCCTCGCACTCTACGGCCGCACACTCGCAAATCCCGCGCACCTGCCTCGCTAATTCTTCGCGAACCCTCGTCAACACAGCGCAGGATGTCGCGTTCTATCCAGCACCAACAGAGCTTCCTCGTTACTATCAAAAGTATTGTACCTTTTAATGCCAGAGTACTATGGCCCTCCCTATCCCCCCACACCTTGCATACAGTTGCCCTTCTTTTCAAAGTTCAAGTACACGCCACTCTACGAAACGCCACTACTAACTCTAACTACCTAACGTCCTCCCTGTCAACCATTGTTTTTTTTCACACACACTGAGAGCAAAAATAAGTGAGACATGCCCCTCACTTCACAACCAATCCCCCGAGCCGTAACCATCCCATAATTGAATGTATTGTTGTTAATATTTTTCTGTCTATTTATGCTTTTAATCCTCAGATCCGCACAATTTAGCATATATAATGTTCTCTCAGAACAAATGAGTACCTTCAAGTTTATTAATTATTGTTTGTTTTGGCTGCTCCTCGACTCATATTATTCAATGTTTATTGTGTCGCATTACTGCCATTATAATCTATTTGTTTTCTCTTATAATTTTATTCCTATTAGTAATCACGTCATTACTTCTTGCGTATTGTTATATCTGTATAATACAACTACATCGTTCTTTTTATCATTGTTTTCCTTCATACTTGCCGTGCTAATCTGCGCTCGTTCCACGACTTAGATTTTCGTCACCTGACTATACTCTTATTTACCTACTGCCCACTCTACCGGAATTCACGTCTAAAATTGCGCTATTTTACTATGTGCCTCCCTATGACTAATAACTGACCCAAATCTCTTTTACGACGTCCCCTCGAAGTTGAATATTCCTTGTCCTCCAGTATATGCTGGAGTTTATGCTTCTTTAGTTTATAGGTTTGGTGAATATGTACTGATGGTTAGTATCTTCCAGTTTGCAAATAGTGGCTACACATTGGACACCATGCTTTTTATATAGTGTTTACTCATTACATTCACCGCAAGTTAATTTTAAGAAGCCCGGCTCATGGCCTGTAAACGAAGGAACCTGCGCCCGCCGCCCGAGAATTACGCTCATAACGATTGAAGCGCCGAGACGCGCCGTGTTGATTTTCACCGCAAGTAAGCCCGGCTCATGGGCCGTAAACAAGGAATCCTGCGCCGCCGCACACTTACGACTGCTCATACGATTGAAGCCCGAGACGCGCACTGTTAGAATTAAGTTCAGGCCCTTCTGCCTAGTGTTTTTCGAAGCATATATACTTGCCTATTTCCCCAAAGATATTGAAGTCTTACAATCAACTTTTCTCTCTTCAGTATGATGGTACCATTATGACTCGACTACGTTGATCGCGCCCTTCTTGTGACAACTGTCCTTATTATGGCTCTCATTTTTCTTGCAACTTAGTAGGTGATTGACAAACTCATTATCATCCTTCTCCTTAGCCCTTTTACTGGCCTGGTACACTTATATTTCAGCTTCTGAAAGACGATGACCCTCCTCGCTACTGATGTTGCACCTCAGTGCGAACCTCTCTGCACATCCGCTACCTGGCACGCGACGCCTAGCCGACTCTCGGATCACCATGACCATCTGTAGATACCAAACCGACCCTCTACCTGCAATATCGTTTTCAAGCGTTACAGTCGGTCTCGAGGACGAGAGCCTTGCGCGTTGCCGAGCATGTCAACATACGTAGCAAGGCCGGAATGTACACTTTCACGACCTCCGTCCAGCACGCATCCCCCTTCGCCTCCTTGGGCAGGACGCAGATGCAGCCCGGCTTTCCTCTTTTCACACAGGAACACACATCCGTCCTCGGAGGGACCGCCGCATAAAAGGACAAGTCCGAAGGCGACGACACCACAGAGAGAGACACGCAGACGGCCCAAGCCACGCAGGTCCTAGCTCCACCACGCGTCCTCCACCCGGGGACAATACGGGGGTCTCTTGGTTGGTCTCATATCTGTCTTCAAGAATAAACCAGCAAGCTAAACTCCTTTTCACTTGACCCACCCAGTCCCATCTCTCGTCTCGCTCACACCTGGTGGCGCGTGCTCTTAATCTCTCTTGTCACTCATATCTGGTTGCTTTGCGATGGCCACTCTCTTCACATCTGGCGAAGTGTGCTCCCAGCTCACGTGTCGCTTACTCTGGCGACAGCGGTGGCGTGCCTTTTTCGCTTCAATATATATTATATAATATATTATATAGTATAATGTATATAATATATATATATATATACATATATATATAAAAACATATATTATATATATATATATATATATTATATATATCTATAATATATATAATATATATCTATATATATATATATATATAAATGCATAATGTTTAAGCCTATATATCTATATTCATGTATCGTGTATGTACATACACACACACACACATACACACATATTGTTTGTATGCATACTTATGTACATTTTTATTTATATACCTACGCGTGTGTGTGCATATTATATATATATATATATATATATATTATAGTATATATATAAATATATATTATATATAATATAGTAGATATCTAATCTATATATGCAATATCTAGATATATATATAATATATCTAATATATATATATATAATCATATATCTATCTATATATATATATATATATATATCTATATTATATAATTCATATATGCATATATATATATATAATATAATATATATATATATATATATATATATATATTATTATATATATGTACGTATATATATACATATATGTTTATGTACGTATATATGTACATTTAAAAATTTAATATATATGTACGTATATATATACATATATATATATATCTCCTACATGGTTGCGACTCCTGGCCAGTGACAGCTGAAACTCGGCGCAATAGAGAGGCCGACGCCACTACTGTCCGCGAGGATACGCCTCAGAAGAGTCGGACGGGAACGCGACGCTTTTTGGAATTTACCCGAGCACAGCCCTAATTTCCTCTGGAATTTTGCAATTCATAAAGACACGTTAGAAAACCTTAGCTAGGCGGTAAAACTGAGGCAAACAGACCGATGTATACCGAGAAAGATATTCCGTGACAACTTCATTATACAAACACTGGGACAAAGCTCGACAACGTGAAACGTGGCAGTCAAACGCCATATCGATATGCATAGAAATAAGAACACACACAACAAACATCACCATACGCACACACACACCACACCACACACACACACACAGCCACACACACACACCACACAGCGACACACAACACACACGAACAACCACGCCGTGCATACGTATATCGCAGTAAATACACAATAATCACTACACCAAATTCGGTACAATGATGTTTTAAACTTACCTGAGGCGTCCCCTCTTCCCACGGCACAAAAAAACGATAGAACAAAATGACTGAACAGATGAACAATAGTTCTCTAATCCCTTAATATTGAGTTCCGTCGCAGTCAAATGACTGTTTCATCATTCCGAAAGAACATTCGATATGTGATGGAGGCGCCGCGCAGGCAGACCAGTAACAGCATCGGTTTAAGGTTTTAATCGAGAATGAATTTCATCACCCACAACTCATGACACGTAACACCACACACACCCACACACACAGACCACAAAGACATGTCGGCAGATACACTTACAAACACACGATACACAGAAACACAGAAACACACACAACATAACACCTACTGAGACGTGTCCCGGGAGATACGCACACACACACACACACAAACACCCCCCCAAAACACAAACACACTCTACACACACATACACACCACCACACAACCAAACGCAAACACGTAGGTACGGACGCAACTCTCTCCCACAGACAACACAAATCCACTCTTGGGGCCCATTTCTATACAGCCCAAATTTAGATCTTTTGGCCGCTCTCCTCAGCTCTTGCCACAGAACGTCACTCATTCCATAGAGCCATCATGGTCTATAGGATCCTCCCCCTCCCCCTCCCCCTCCTGGGACGAATAAGGCATCAGAAAATTGAAGCGCCTCGGCGCTCTCAATAGGAATGTAATGGCGGAAGGGGAAGAGATTGCAGAGGAGGAGGAGGAGGAAAGGAAGAGGGGGGAGTGGGATGACGGGAGGAGGAAGCAGGAAAGGAAGATGGGGAATGGGAGGAGGAGGAGGAAGAGGAAGGAAGAGAGGGTGTAGGAGGAGGAGGAGGAGGAGGAGGGAAAAGGAAGAAGAGGGGGGATGGAAGGAGGAGAGAAACTAGAGGGGGAATAGGAGGACGTGGAGGAAGAGGAAAGGAAGAAGGGAATGGGAGGGAGTATGGAGGGGGAGCATGAGAGGAGGAGGAGGAGGAGGAGAGGAGGAGGAGGAGGAGAAGGAAGGAAGAGGGGGGATGGAAGGCGGGAGGAGGAGGAAAGTGTATGGGATGGGGTAAATTGGAGAGGAGGTGGGGGGGGGGGAGGGAGATGAGGTAGGAGGAAATAAAGGAAGTTGAAGATGAAAAAGGGGAATGGAGGCGGAGGACACATTGCGGACAGAGGGAGGAGATTGAAGAGGTGGGGAAGGTATGTGAAGGAGGATAGGATGAGGAGACCTGAGGGGGAAGAGAGGATGGGGAGGAGGTGAGGATAAAATGGAGAGGAGAGGGAGGAGGGGAGGAAGAAAAAGGAGGGGAGATGGTGAATAGGAATTGGACGGGAGGAAGCAGAAGGGATGAGATAAGGAGGAGACAGCAGGGTGAGAAGAGGAGGAGAAAAAGAGGAAGATCTAGAAGAAGAAATGAAGGAGGGAAGGAGGAGGAGTAAGA
>NC_051393.1:2667834-2670334 GCF_015228065.2 Penaeus monodon
CGTCCCCTTCCGTCTCTCACTTGGTATTTTCACGCTCCATAACCCACCGTGGCAATATATCATGTGTGCAAATGGCTTAAAATCACTATAATTTTTTCCCCTTCGTCTTTCACTTCCCCCCCTCTCTCTCTCTCTCTTTCTCTCTTTAACTTTCTCAGTCTCTTTCTCTCTTGCTTCACTTTCTCTCTCTTGCTTCTCTCTCTTTCACTTTCTTTCTCTCTCTCTCTCATTTTTGTGTGTCTCTCTCTCTCTCTCTCTCTCTCTCTCTCTCTCTCTCTCTCTCTCTCTCTCTCTCTCTCTCTCTCTCTCTCTTATTCTCTCTCTCTCTCACTCTTTCACTCTATCCCTCTCTCGTATCATCTAATTTTATGTTCAATTATCTTGTCTTATATAGTTTATATCTTGTATATTTAATTTTATTTTTCCTCTTTTCCCTTAATCAGTTTTCTCTCTTTCTACAGTTTTCATCTCTACAATTCTTATTTAAATTTGAAATCTTATCTATACATCTCTTCAAGGCTCCTTTGTCCTTACATCTTTAAATATATATACACATTTTAAAATCTTTTCTTATCAATTTTCTTGGCAGCCCCTTCTCTTTCTTTAGTCTTCTTCATCCACGTACTTTATCGTCTTTTTTCCCTGCTTCCTTATCACCATAATTCACGTCGTTCCTTTCAGGTGTGGAAAATTCGTAAAAGAGAATCTGGTAAAATATAAGATGATGCTGGATGCTGGATTTACTATGACGAGACTTACAAAAAGATGTTTATGATGTATATATGCATGTTGTATGATAAATTGTTATATATATATTTTCTTGTGTGGTGTATAACGAAATATGCAATCCATTTATGTATTGTATGTGATTAAATGTGAATTGTGATTAAATGTAACCAACTCTCTTGCTCTCATTCTCTCTTTCTTTCTTTCTTTTCTCTCTCTCTCTCTCTCTCTCTCTCTCTCTCTCTCTCTCTCTCTCTCTGTCCTTCTCCTTCCCTCTCACTCAGTCTCTCTCTAACTCTCCCTTTTCTTCCTCCCCTCTCTTTACCTCTTTGCCTCTCTTTTTATCTCTCTCTCCCTTCCCCCCTCTTCCGTCCCTACCTCCTCTCTCCTTCCCCTGCCCTGTTATTCTCCACCTCTTCCCCCCCCACTTCCTCCCTTCCCTGTCCCTCTCCACATCTCCCTCCCTTTCCCTCCCCCACTCTCCTCTCCACTTCTCCCACCCTCCCCTCTTCCTTCTCTCCCCCTCCCCCTCTTCCCCCCTCCCCTCCCCCTCCTCCCCCCTCCACCCTCCCCTGCCCCTATCCCTCCCCCTTCTCTCCCCCTCTCCGACCCTCCCCTGCCCCTATCCCTCCCCCTTCTCTCCCCCTCTCCGACCCTCCCCTGCCCCTATCCCTCTCCCTTCTCTCCCCCTTCCCCCCCTCCCTCTCCCCCTCGAGCAAGACATACTGGCACCTCGAGTCAATATGCCCAAGAGCTATCAGGCCGCCAACGTGTGCAAGGCGAGAACCTCCATAAATCGGCAACTTCTTAAAGCCGGACAAACTACCTCGATTTAACGGACGTCCCGAATTTCTGAAACGTTTTTGGTCAGTTTAATTCGTTTATTCTTAATATTTTTGTTTCTCTGCCTCTTCGTTACTTATTTTTTTTTCTTCATTGTTGTGTGTGTTTCTGTCCCTGTTTATCTCTTTTTCTCATTGTCTTTCATTCGTTCCCTGCTTCCATCCTTACCTCTTTCATTCATTCTCTCTGTCTCTGTCTTTCTCTTTCTCTTTCCTTACCTCCCTCCCCCCTATCTCTCTATTTTCCCCCTCCCCCCTCTCCCCCCCCTCTCCCCCCTCTCTCTCTCTCTTTCTCTCTCTCTCTCTCTCTCTCTCATTTCTTATTTATTCTAGCCGTCTCTCTCTTTCTCTCCCTCCCTCCCTCCCTCCCTCTCTCTCTACTTCCTCATATATCGAATTCTACCTTCTTCCTTATCTTTTTTCTGTTTATCCTTTTATCCTCGTTTTTCTTGTATTTTTTAATGTATTTTTTTTTTAAACTGTCTATGCCTCTCTGTTCTTATTTATCTGATTTTATATTTAATCATTCATTTGATTATTCAATCATCCGCTGTTAAAAAATGGATGTTTTAGACCAGGAATGATTTATTTGCTTATAAATGTATTTATGCTGCTACGAGGAACTGGTGTTGGAGAGGCAAAACATTAATAATTATTGTATGTATCTATTTTTTTCTGGAAGAAATATAAAACGAAAAATGGCATAAAAAAAAGAAAAAATATTATCTATTCACTTTTTGAGAGGGAGTATCACTCTTACAATACTGAATATTTTATATTGTTTTGCACACACACACACACACACACACACACACACACACACACACACACACACACACACAAATCTATATATATATATATATATATATATATATATATATATATATATATATATATATATATATATATATATATATATATGTATATATATA
>NC_051393.1:2680334-2685334 GCF_015228065.2 Penaeus monodon
CTAATAATGGCAACTGTTGCAGGAAATATGATTTGTTGGAATGTCAACATTGGGTGTGACATGATGCACTTAACACAGAACACGTAAGCACACACAGACAAACAGATACACACACATACAGACACAGGTAGACACACACACACACACACATTTATTTATCAGTGTATATACACACTATGCAACTCACGCGCACACGCACACGCACACGCACACGCGCACGCACACACACACACACACACACACACACACACACACACACACACACACACACACACACACACACACACACACACACACACACACACACACACACACACACACACAGTACATATAGAAAGTAGCTGCCGACAGGGATATACCTTTATGACTGAGGAGAGCCTTTTATGACTCGCGACCTGTAATTATCATTGCTATTATTATTATTATTATTATTATTATTGCTATTATTATTATTATTATTATTACTATTGCCATTATCATTATCATCACTATTATTTTATTATCATCATTATTACTTTTGTTGATGTTGATGTTATTATCATTACCATTACCATCACCATCATCATCATCATTACTATTGCCATTATGATAATTATCATCATCATCATCATCATCATCATCATCATTATTATCATTAATATCATTTTATATCATATAATTATAATTATCATTATAGTTATGATAGAATCCCAACGTTAGCATAGGCCTCTCTCTTCTTAAGAAATCCGTAAGTTTCATAAACCCTAGGACTCTGGTTGCCATGCTGCCTTCCGAATGAAAGAATTCTCTAGAGATGTTTAAACCGTTAATGGCGCCGGGAGACACTGCAGTAGTCAGACACACCGGTAGACTGACGTAGAGACAAACAGACAGGGTACAACCTCATGGAAAATAAAATTATCATCATTACTTCGAGCTAAAACAATACTTGCAATTATCAAGTGAACAAGTCTTATGGCTATTTCATAAAAATACTACATTGACAATAGCGTACTCTTACCAGTTTCATGGCTTATAAAGGTTGAGTCAGAGAGGCGCAACTCGTTCTCAGCCTTAGAGTCATAGGAACGAGAGTTGCCGACTCTGTACCGAAATAAAAAAAACACTTGCTCTCGTGTTTTTTTCTGATATTTAATGAGCGATCTTTATAAATATGTTTATACACACACATGAATATATATAATACAATAGGAACATAAGTTATTCCAAATTTATTCAAGAATTTAATCAAAATCTCGATATAGCAAACTGCAACTGAACTTCCAGTTTTGCTCCGAAAGACCCGAAAAAACAGAAAAATATTTATAACATAAGATAAATGCGCAATGAAATCCCCAAATACAATAAGGCCGCAATATTAACCATAATCATTATCATCATTAACTATTTCATTAGTTAGCATGGATCCAAGTCTGAGGAAAAAGAAAACGGGGAACAATTTTTTTTTTTTGGCCAAACTATGATATCTGAAAAAAAGTTTCGCTTTGTACCGGTTCCATGTTTTTTTTGTGGTCAAGTGAAAAGTTAGAGGGTTATTTTTCTAATCATACGATGATAGTTATTATATCTAACCCCAAAATTGAAGTAGAAAATCTGTCACATTGCCAGAAAAAAGGGGAAGATGATCATGCAGAATATGATTTATACCTTTTAATAAAGTGCTTCACAGTTCCTTAGCCTGACCCGAGGAAATTCGTTTCCTGGGCCTCGACAATGTGACGGTCATTTCTATGGATGGTTCCCAGAAAAGAAAAGAAAAGAAAGATAAAAAAAAAAAAAATGAAACGCAGACTTTTCTTCAGTGGGGTAATTTGGAAATATACAGACCTACAAATTTTCGTCGAAACCGCAGGTATTTTACTACCAATAAAAAAAAGCTACGCTTTGGTGGAGTCTCTCTCTCTCTTTTTCCCTGCCCCCCACCCTCTGTACATGTGTGTGTGTGTGTGTGTGTGTGTGTGTTCTCTCTCTCTCTCTCTCTCTCTCTCTCTCTCTCTCTTCATCTCTCTCTCTCTCTCTCTCTCTCTCTCTCTCTCTCTCTCACACACACACGCACACACACGCACACACACACACACACACACACACACACACACACACACACACACACACACACACACACACACACACATATATATATATATATATACATATACATCAATCATGTGTGTATATGTGAGAGAGAGAGAGAGAGAGATCGAGAAAAAGCGAGATAGATTATAATTAACATATAGCTATAATATAGTTAACATACCTGTAAACAATATGAAAGGTATGATTCATTTTCATATTCGTTGGTTATGCGTTTCTTACTACCACAAATTAATACAGGAAATTAAGTTTTTACCCAACTTTACAACCCTTTTAGGCGCACACTTTTTTCTCACTATCTCAGCCTCCCTTTACCCCCTTGTAAGTTAATCTTTTTAATCTTATTTTATGATCTTGTATTTTAGCGAGAAACAAAGATTAATAAGACATTCCAAAGCCCAAAACATCGCCATGTAAGATTAACGATATGTTGTGAGAGCCTTGTGAAAAGCTTGTTGTATTAAGGGAAACCATATATATATTTTTTTTTTTTTTTGGGGGGGGGGTGACTGAAGGAAACGTTTCAAGATTCGTCGTGTAGCAATACTTTACTGCTCTCTCCTTCTCTTCTTGCTTCGTCTCTTTTATTGTCTTTCGTGTTTCATCCTTATTGTCTTCCCAATCTTCTCTTTTTTTTTTTATATATTTTGTAACTTGTTTCTGCTTTTTGTTTTCTCTATTCTGATTTTTTTTTTTGTCTTTCTGTTTCCTCATATTGCTTTCTCTTTTCCGCTTCCCTCTATCTTGTTTTCTTATTTTCTCTTTTGTTTTGTTTTCATTTCACTCATCCTCCGTATACACTTTTTGTTTTCTTTCTTTATTTCCGTTTTCTCCTCTTCCTAATTCCCTTTCTTCCTCCTTCTCTTTCTCCTCTTTCTATTTCCTTCTCCAACATCATTCATGTAATTCTGAAGTGTAATATAATATGTCATTTAGGTCACGAAAGAGATAAATATATAGACAGATGATCAGATATATAGATAGATAGACATATAGACAGATAGATAGAATAGAGAGAGAGAGAGAGAGAGAGAGGCTGAAAACAAAAAAAACTAAATCTCATTTCAATTTTATCAACAGCTCAGTTTTAGGAAAATACATATAAAATCACTAGAAACACGACGAAATGAAACGAAAACCATATACATGTTCCCGATAGATCCCAAGACAATAAGAGAATAACACGGTCCTCCAGAGGATCCTCGTGCGACGTCACAGGTAAAGAGCGGAGGGCAAAAGGCAGCGTTGTGTGAGCCTGCGTTGACGTCGTTCAGAGGCAGGAAGTCTCGAGAGCCGGAAGCGTGAACGAACTGTAAAATGATAGGCTTCAAAGAGACAGAGAAGTCACTCCAGGAAGAGGAAATTGGCTAGAGACGAAGGAGGAATTTTCCTAGGTGTTGTAAGGGTGTATGTGTAAACAGAGGTACAGTCGCTAAAAAAGTATTTTTACTCTTTCTGTCTTAATAATATGACACGATGACGAAAACGATTGGAATAAGTGCTGGAGGTCGACCTGCTATTAGTATCCCTGACAGGGGCGTCATTTGGGGCGGGGGGGGGGGGCAGTTGTCCCTTCATATACTATTTACCTTTACCTAGGGCCACAGTGTATGATTTCTTTACTAATTACACCTATATAAACCTGGCTATGTTTTAAAAGGGCCCTAAAATCACTAATTTTTCTGTTTTTTGTTCACTTCGCTCGGCTACACTAAAAAAAGGGTTTGGAAATGTATAATAATACTAATATTTCATGCTACCGCCACCATCTTGGCGAACGCTGACTAGTGGTATAGATGCCACTTACGCCGCCGTTAAATGGCGTCCGTCTGCAGAGCACACTCGCTCACATGCCGTAATGGCTTGGGCAACGACGATATGATGATTGCGGGTATGATCTTGGGGGAAGTCTCTGCCCATGGCTACAAACATTCTAAATGAGGTAGAGATCTGGCGATATAGGCGGATGTGGCACGGCGTAATCTCGGAATGTTGCCGAAATCACGCCTTCACGACACTGCTCGTGTGGAAGGGGCTGTTATCCTGGACGAAGTAAAACGGCTCCGGCTCGGTTAACGCCATGGCCTTCACTTGTCCAGGATTTCCATGTAGGCATACCCCATAAATCTGCCGGCCCCGACATCCGGCAACTCCCCGACACCACTGCTATGAATCCACTCAAACTTCACAGCGATTACTGACTGCGTGCTGATGCCAGCAGAACAAAAGGAGTTCGCATCCCTCGCACTATTTATGTATTGTTAGAAAATAATAATAATAATAAAAAAAACACACACAAACGGTAAGGGGACTTTGCAACTAACGACCGGTCAAGTCCCCTTCTCAAACCCTGTGAGGGTGTTGCATCTGAGTATCAAAGGGTTTTCATTATCTCATGATATTCACGCACTTCAAGGCAAGGTTCCTATTTGTCTTTCATATAACACATTAATTTATATTGACTGGCCTTGTCTCTACTGGATCCAGTTGCTTGGTGTCATTGGATCCACAGAGATACGGTTGACTTCGAAATAACTGATTTTGATATTTTGAGATTTAAGCCTAATTATGACGCTAAAAATGGTCAATAACACGGTCATATGACATATTATATTACACTTAAATGAAATATTATATTACACTTCAGAATTACATGCATAAGAAGTTTGAGAAGGAAATAAGGAAACAGAAAGAGGAGAAAGAGAAGAAGGAAGAAAGGTCTCCATTGCATGATACGAGGCCGTAGCCAAATCACCTGCGAAACGCTACTCGAACACATTGTGAAGCTTCATCTATCCCGAACTTTGAAAACAACAAGTACCAACCTTTCCGAATCAACGCCTAGCGCTCGTTTCAGTTTCACGTGCTCCCGAGATCCTTTTTTTTAGCGAGTGTATATGTAGACTCGG
>NC_051393.1:2690334-2697834 GCF_015228065.2 Penaeus monodon
TGGTTGTAAGTATCCCTATCCCTGATTATTTATTTCTATATGCACACACACACACACACACACACACACACACACACACACACACACACACACACACACACACACACACACACACACACACACACACACACACACACACATATATTCATATTCATATGTTTATGTAATTATATTCTCGACAATATCCAATTATCATGGCAAATCAATGCTTATACTGTTTGTATAATATTGTGCTTACAGGAGAGAAAATATTGGATTATAATACAATAATGTGAAGCCATTATAAAAATCTATCCACGAAGAGAAACAAAATATTGTTAAAGACAAATACAAATACAAATTATAATAATAATATTATTAATAATAATAATAATAATAATAATAATGATAATAATAATAATAATAATAATAATAATAATAGCAATAATAGCAACAACAACAAAAACAACAACAACAACAACAACAACAACAACAACAACAACAATAAATAGATCGGCGTGTGGCTCTACATATGCGAGTACGTGTGAACATTGGCGGCAAATGTAAAAAGACATCATATCCCAAATTTCGCTCGACCATGGAAAGGTCCCATGGAAAGCATGTCACTGTCAACTTATCAAGTACAAGAAAACGGGACGAGGGTACGACAAAAACAAATAAAAATTCCATCTGCAGGAACATTTGGCTACGCAACTGAGAGAGCGGGGATACCCTTGTCCTGCAGAGAGTGGCACAGTGCAAGGCTACCGAAAATGAAGAAGCGGAAAACTTAGCCAAGCATGAAATGGCAACAACGGTTAACAAGACAGTGATTCCCATAAAAAAAGAGAGAGAGAGAGAGAGAGAGAGAGAGAGAGAGAGAGAGAGAGAGAGAGAGAGAGAGAGAGAGAGAGAGAGAGAGAGAGAGAGAGAGAGAAAGGGGAGAAAAAAGTTCGTTTGGCTGCCTGTTAGCTTGAAATATGAGGAATTTGTGCAAAGTGTACCCTGAATACATGTTTGTCGGTTAAAAGCCTTTCTTCTTAATCTTGATTATCCTGCTTGTGAAGGAGTTTCGTTTTGTTTTTCTTAATTTATGACTTTTTTTTCATGATCATTATTCGTATTTTCGTTAGTGTTTATTTAACTAGTTATATATCTATTTATTGTTATCAAATCTATTGTCAGAGTCTGTACTCTAAATATAACTATGAAGCTATAGGTAAGTTTCTGGTAAGATACTGAGATAAGCATAACGCTAAGATAAACACACTACACTGAATAAAACATGTCTGTTTAGAAATAAAACGAAACGCATTCGTCACATAACTTAAACGTATCACTAAGGATTCGTTCGTGAAAAAATAAACCACACATGCAAATACGCTATTACGAAATGAATGATTTCTGGCAGCAATCCTCAGTATTTTGACTCAGTGTTTGAGGGTTAATTTTCCTCTGGTAACAGTGTCATAATTCTAGAAAATTGCTGTGTATGAATTAATGTTTGTCCCTCTCTCATTGGAAAGATACTGTCAGCCACAGGAATATAGTACACTGCACATTCTGCACCAGATATTATCATTAATTTTGTATATAGAAGATTGAGTTTGAATGGCCTGAAATAAAGATGAGCTTTATCCATGATAATAACCTGAATTAAGAAAGTCATCATCATTATCGTCATTTTATCAATTTTATAACCATTATTATTTTTTATTAATTCTATTATGATTGTTATTATTTTTAATATAATAATAATAATAGTAATAATGATACTGATAATAATGATAATAAAATGATAGTGATAATAATAATAATAATGATAGTAATATTAATACTAATAATTATTATGAACCAAGTCATTATCATCATCTCCATCTCCACCTTCATCATCACTGTCATCATCATCATCATTATCACTATTATCATCATCTCCATCTCCATCTCCATCTTCATCATCACTGTCATCATCATCATCATTATCACTATTATCATCATCTCCATTTCCATCTCCATCTTCATCATCACTGTCATCATCATCCCCATTATCATCATAATGATTATTAACATAAAAAATACCATTTTACTTCTCTTACAACCACCACTTTAGCATCCATAAACTCCCACGGGCTATCATATTCAGCGGTTTCACAATAAACCAGTCCAACACAGTACAACATAGGACAAGCAATTCCGTTCTGTATAAGGGACCAACACAAAGCAATCCCCTTTACTAACTGCCCTGGAGATCAGCTTCATTGAGAGAGCAGGTCAGCCAAACCCCACTCACTGGATTCTGCTAGAGGCATGAAACTGCAACCTGCAATGGATCGGGTTTATATGTATTTCATGAGAGTTGCATGACTCTGAATAGATATAGGCTTTCTACGTTAAATGATTTTTTTTCTATTTTCGATCTGTTCATGGATTGGTTATTCGTTTCTGTGTACAGTGCATTGCCTTGTTTATTCGTGAGATTATTGAATGTTTAAACTTATCAATATTATTTTAATTTTTTTGACGCTAACATTGATGTTAACATTTAATGTCGGTATTGTTGTTGTTATTATTATCATCATCATCATCATCATCATCATCATCATCATCATCATCATCATCATCATCATCATCATCATCATCATCATCATTATTATCATTATCATTATCATTATTACTAACATCACTGTTATTATCATTATCACAGTAATTATTATTATCACTATCATTATCATCATTATCATTATTATCTCATTATCAATATCATGTTATTAGGGAAGTTGATTCTAAGTGAAGTTACATATTCTCGTGCTTTGCTATATGTAATCGTATTCATGTAGGTAATCCGTAGTGTAGGTGTTAGATATCAAGCGGGAATGAGATTAAATTTGGATTAGAAGCGTATTAAAATCAACCAATTTATAGAACTCTGGAAATATGAGCGATGGATATTTTAATTTTTTCGCTTATCGAAAAGGAATTTAATCCTAGGTTATTATTGGCTCATTCCTAAAGCGGACTAAATCATCCTTCTGGAAATTCTTTACAGGTATGACATATCATGTATTTAATTCCATTCCTGATATGCACTTTTTGCTTGTTATACACCCCCGCAAACTAACTGGCTCACACGCAACTATATCGCTACACACATGCACAAACGCACTCACACACACATACAAAAACAACGATAGATAGATCCATACATACATAAACTTACACAAAAACATATTAATAAACTGTTGCATATATATTTTACGTTCCTACGTTCAACGACAAATATTTCCAATCACTTTCCTCACTCTCTTTCACACACACACACACACACACACACACACACACACACACACACACACACACACACACACACACACACACACACACACACACACATAAAAGCAACGATACATAGATCCATAATACATAAACTTACACAGACAAGACAGATATGCAACTAACAAACTGCCACAAATAAATTCTATATTCATTGATAATTATTTCCAATCTCTTTCCTCGTGTTTCTTTCTTTTCACGTGTATATTTCTTTCGACTGAATCGATTCTGTTACAAGGCAGAGAAAGAGACTTATCTTATCTCTCCAGAAGTGACAACAGCTATACACGGCTCTCTTATGGCACCAGAAATCTTATTTCCAATACTATGGATGGTTAGTTATCGGCGAAGGTGGGATTGGAAATTTATGGGTTTCGAGTACAAATTTATCGGGTTTTCTCGAATGTATATATATATATATATATATATATATATATATATATATATATATATATATATATATATATATATATATATATATATATATATATATATATACACACACACACACACACACACACACACACACACACACACACACACACACACACACACACACACACACACACACACACACACGCTGTGTTGCAGCGGAAAGCAATGAGGAGTGAGCATCTTGGACTGACATTTCCCTCTCGAAATCTCGAGATCTTTGACAGCAGCATCAAAGGTGTCATGACTGTCCTTACACACACACACACACACACACACACACACACACACTACAAATCACGTACACAAATACACACACTGAATAAAAATCACACACACGCGCAAAAAGTGCACCCTATCCGGTTTTCTTATCTTATCTCTGGAACGATCGCGATAATATTCATAGGCAGATTTTCGGTGTGCCATTTATTGCTCTTTTCTGTTTGTTTATCCACGCCTATTTGTACTGATTTCTCTGTCTGTCTTTCTGTCTGTCTGTCTGTATGCGCGCTTTTACATAATTTTAAATTCTCTCCTTCCTATTCTATCTGCCTGTCTATTGATCTGCCTGTTAATCTGTCTGTCTATCTGTCTGTCTCCCCCCTCTCTCTAGTTCTATTTTCATCGCATTTTCTCTATCTTATATATTTCTCTCGAAATACGACCAAGACTGACCAAAAACTAAAATGAAATTTATAGATATACAGTTTTAAACCTTCACCTAATTAACTCCGAGTCGTAAACTTAATACAACAATAAAACATGAATTGGCCTTTCTGTAATAGAACAGTAAGTGATCAGCATTTCTTTCCCATTTGCGTGATCCACTCATAGGAAAAGCTTTAATACATGGGACTACTCTGGTTAAGATACTAAAAGGCAATAACACATGAATTGGCCATTTTTTCTAATAGCACAATGATATAACTTTAATAGCACTGATACACATAAAATAACACATGAACTAATTATTATTTTTCCAGTTTAAATAAGCCACCTTTAGGAGACATATTTGAAAAGGAATCTTCATTCGAAATGAATCCACTTTTCCTTTGAGGTTGAAGGTTATCAGGTTTCCACTTTGTGCATCAAATTCCTTCTTACATTTTACAAATTAATGAGACTTGTATTTGTGTGACAATCTTTGATTCTAAATCTGGTGCTAGATTCATTTTTTTTCTGATTTCTATTCATATTTTTCACTCTTATTCTTGTCACTGGGTAGATTTTTCTATTTTCAACCAAGGATCATCTTACGTCAATTTTAATATCGAAGAATTCTGATGTTTACTGCGAATTCAGTTTTCTAACCCTGTCTCGTGTTTCTAATATTTTTTTTTCTTCAAAATTTAAGTAAACTTAATTAATAATCCTATATATCATTTACTATTCACTGAACAAATATTAAACAAATGTATCTAATGAACGATCTAAAAGTCATGATATTCTTCAAAAGTCATGATATTTTTCAATTTTATTTGTCGTTTTTTTTCCTTAGTTCCTTTTCATCGGCAATTTTTAGTAAAATAGATCATGAATTATGCAAGTTACTGTTAAGGAGCAATTTTTTTTCTTTGTTTTTATTGAGTCGAGGAAATGAACTGGAATGAGGCGTGGAAGATCCGCAGATATATTACAATGTTTTTCTCGACGAAAAAAGCATTATTTTCAAAACCATAAAGTGTTTGTGGGGGGTGGGGGGTGGGGGAGGAAAAACGTGAAGTAGAAATGGGAGGAAATGTTTCTAAAAATGTTGAGAATGAAATAAGAAAAAAAAAAAAAAAAACGAACTGGATACTGGGAGAAGTGATATCAACGATAACATTCCATCAAACGTATTATAATAATTACGATACTGATAATAAAGGTAACATCATGGCACTGATAATGATAACCGTAATGATAATAATAATGATGATGATGATGATAATGATAATAATGATAATGAAAGCAATCATAATGATAGTAGTGATAATGAAGATAATGATGATGATGATATAATAATAATAATAATAATAATAATAATAATAATGATAATAATAATAATAATAATAATAATAATAATACATAATGATAGAGATTATGATAATTAAAACAGAACAAGAATAACAACAGTAACAATAATAAAGTTAGTAATAACAATGATACTAATAACAATAAAGGTAACGATAATACAAAAACAAAAAACAAAAAAACACAGCAATAATAAGGATAACAAATAAGGGTAACAGCAATAACAATAACAATATTAATAAGAAAAGAATGAGACGAAAAATAGAGGACGACGAATAAAAAGAAAATGAAAAATAACGAAGAAGAACAGAAAGAGAAAGACAAAAGGCAAGAACAAGGGGTGTGAAGAAGAAAGAAAAGAAGAAGAAGAAAGAAGAAGAGGAAATATGAGAGAGAAAGGAAGGGGGAAAAAGGAGGAAGAAAAAGAAAGAAAAAAAGGTGGAATGAGAAATACGAGGAGGTGAGAAGAAAAAGGACGAGGAGGAAGAGAAAGAGGAACTAGAAGAAAGACGAGTAAGAGAGACACGAAGGAATAATGATAATAATAATAATAATAATAATAAAGAAAAGGCAAGAAAGGGGACAAAGAAGAAGGAGAAAGAGGAGGAAGAAAAGCAAGAATAAGAGAAAGAATAAGGAAAAGAGAGAAAGAATAAGGAAAAGAGAGAAAGAATAAGGAAAAGAGAGAGAGAACAAGGAAGAGAGAGAGAGAACAAGGAAAAGAGAGAAAAGAAATTCAAGCGATCTTCCCTTGGCTTCTCGCCAGGGTTTCCACATGTCGCCAGAATGAGAATAGAATCTCGTCGGGGGAATGTAAGCAATGAGAAATGAACTATGAATGTTCCCCGAGAACTATAAACATGGGAAGAAGAAGAATCAAGAAGAATTTAAGGAAGAACCTGAGAAGAAAATGATGTCGGGTTCAAGAGCAAGACCTTAGAAACCTCCCCCTCCCCCCCACCCCTCCCCCCTTCCTCCTCCTCCCTTCCTCCTCCTCCCTCTCCACCCCTTCCCCCCTTCCTCCTCCTCCCTCTCCCCCCCTTCCCCCCTTCCTCCTCCCCCCCTCCACCCATGTTGTTCCTCTCGATGTGAAAAACAAGAAAAAAAGAAAAGAGAGATAAAAGTAAGGTAAAAAAGAAAAAGAATTTATATATAGTTTTTGGAGTGCACGGAATAACAAAGCGAACGCATGTCGGAGACCAGAGTACGCTTCTGTCTGAAGGGAAAACGGGTCATTAAAGTCGGCGAAAAAGAAAGGGGAAACGAGCAGAAGAAAGATGGGAACTGTTGTGTTTTCTTTACTCTTTTTAGTATATATATATATATATATATATATATATATATATATATATATATATATATATATGTATACATATATATTTATGTATATGTATATATTATATATATGTACATATTATATATATATGTATATATATATATATATGTATATATATATATATATATATATATATATATATATATATATATATATATATATATAGGCGTATATATATATATATATATTATATTATATATATGATATATATAATAAATATATATATATAATATATATATATATATATATATATATAGTTATATATATATAGCTATATATATAATATATATATATATTATATATATATATATATATATATATATACCTATATACATCTATCTATATATCTATTTATATGTTTATATATACATACATATATATACATCTATCTATCTATCTATCTATCTATC
>NC_051393.1:2705334-2707834 GCF_015228065.2 Penaeus monodon
CTACATCTTGTTATTTAAAAAAATCTACATCCTAGTATTCCTTCTTTCATTTGAAAACGAACATAAGATTTATCAAAGATTTACTCTACAATTCGGAGCATTCGTGATTATCTTTATAAATCTACATCGGGATCATTTTTAAAAATTACATCTTAGTATCACGTCATTTAATTGAAAAAAAAATCGACAATCGCAGACACCTCGAGTTTAATAAAACATCATGCAAGGGGAAGTCTCATGCAAATAACATGCACAACAGGATTCCCATCACATCAAGATCCAGGCAAGAAAACGAACTACAGCTAGCAATGATTCAAATGTGTTTTGATATGCAATACGATTCATCAGGTCTTGATTCAATTTGCACTTCCGAATTAACAAGGATCTTGCAGACACCGGCGACAAAGATGCATAATTCTGGCGACATAAACTAGATAAGGAAGACGGGTGTGTCATGCATGCAAAGGAAGATGAATTACGTTGTGCTTGCTGTTGCACGCTCGTGGTTACGTTGATATCATTATCTTTGTTATTTTTTTATCAGTTTTACATGGATATAAGTTCATCGATATCTAGGTTATATGGAGTAGGGGTTTACGGCATATAAGTATCTATGTGATTTTGATGCATATGTTATATTCATATCTAATTATTAGTCATTGATAATTAACCAATTAGTCCTTTTATTACTTTTATTACACTTTCTTTTCTTGTTTCGGTCAAATTATCATTTACCAGCATTCCTGTCTTTGGTCATCTATTTGTCTATCTATCATAAATCTCTTTCTGCTTGCATACATACATGAATATGGTATCTATGTTATCTATCAAACTGGGGCAACTATATGTCCAACTATGGTATCTGTCTGTCTAAGTATAGTCTCTATTTGTCTATGTCCTCTATTTGTTAGACTATGGAATCTTTCTATCTAACTGTGGTATTTATATAAGTATGGTATCTATCTGAGAATGGTATCTATCTAACTCTGGTATCACTTTGTTCAAGTATGGTATCTGCATGTCTATATATGGTACCTATATGTCTAACTGTGGTAACTATTTGTCTAAAAATGGTATTTATCTGACGAACTACTGCATATCTAGTGCTAGTAGACAAAAGCACAATCCTATGTGTATATCAACAAATCCAATATAACGGATATATATATATGGAATCTGTAAATTCTACGGTAGATAGATCTAAAGAGTTAAAAGGCAAAATATATTTTTCCCTTTCGTTCCATTTTTTACGAGTGTATCAATCTATCTAAAAGATTTTTAAAAAATTGTATACAAAAGTGTTTATATCCATATATCGTGTGTGTACTTTTTGATATCAACAAGCCGTTCTTTCTGTGCGTTTTAAAAAAGGTTTTAGTGGATATTTATATGTATATTTGTTATGTCTGTTGAATTATGATTGAGTCATTACTTATCTAGGTATTCTGTTGTATATTTAAATATTTCCTCTGTCTTACCTTGTAAGTTTTCTTAAATCTACGTTCGCTCTCATTCTTTGTCGTATTGCCAATTAAATAATTTGTGTAAATATGTATGTCCATCCGGCAGCCTACATATTTTTTACATCCGTTTATTAATATAGCGATCTATCAGTCTATCTCTTCATCTAAATAACAGTATGGCTAAGTATACATACACACATCAGTCAGTCTATGTGTCCATTTTATCTTGTTATCTATCAGTCAATCTACCTATCCGCTATTCAGCTTCTGTCTGTCCATTATCAACGACATACCTATGTATCAACCCATCTTTAATCTCTTCATCCATCAAATCATCAATCTGTCCATCTATCCATCTAACCATCCATCCATCCATCCATCCACCCATCCATCCATCCATCCATCCATCCATCCATCCATCCATCCATCTAACCATCCATCTAACCATCCATCCATCCACCCTTCCATTCATGCATCCATCCATCCATCTATCTATCTCTCCATATATCTATTTGTTTTTACATTCACTTCATCCATCTCTCCCCCACGAGTTTTCTCCCAACGCCTCAAGAACATACACGCTCTCTCATGGTCGAGTATTTACAGGGCATGAAGTGTGTTGTGAGCCAAGGCGGACTAGATGTCAGAACTCATGATGGAAAGGCTTCTTGTCACGGAGAACGATGTAAAATGGGAAGGCTGTTTTAGAAAAGAGTTCGTCTCTTGCCTCTTTCTCTCTTCGCTCGCTTTCATTCTTTTGATCCTTCGCTCTTTCTGATTGTCTTTCTGCCTTTTACTTTTGCTGTTTGTCTGTGATTCTGTTAGACTGTGATTCTGTCTAATAATAATAGTGATAATGATAAAAATCATCATCATCATCATCATCATAATAGTAATAATGGTAATAATGATGATGATGATGATGATAATAATAATAATAATAATAATAATAATAATAATAATAATAATAATAATTATTATTATTATTATTAGTCGTAGTAGCAGTAGTAGTAATAGTACTGCAGTAGCAATAATGA
>NC_051393.1:2740334-2752834 GCF_015228065.2 Penaeus monodon
GCACGTACGTGTGTATGCGTGTGAAGGGACTTGCTTAGCTGGTAGAGACACGGATACACACTCGAAAAGCATACAGAGAGAAATATACGCAGATAGACACGGGTACACACACATAGCTAGAGTTACAGACTCTTAAAAGACACGGATATTTACACCCAATCTAGATAAGTAATGCTACAAATATGCAAACACACATACACACACACACACACGCACACACACACACACACATACAAACACAAATACACAAACACAAACACACTAACACGAACACACAAACACAAACGCAAACACACACACACACACGCTGCTTCAGATTACCTGCAGTTCGCGTAAACGTTCAGGTTCACGTGTTATGTTCACATTAGCATACACGAGTCAGCCGTCATGGCAGAGGGGAAAGAGAGATTGGAGGAGGGGGGGAGGGGGGAGGTGGATGGAAGGAGGGGGGAAGGTGGAGGGAAGGAGGAGGGAAGGAAGAGGGACGGAATAGGGAAGGAGGAGGGAAGGAGGAAGGAAGGAGGAGGGAAAGAGAAAGGAGCAAGGATGAGGTTGAGGGGGAAGATAGCTGGAGAGGAAGGGGAGAAGGAGGAGAGAGAGGGCAGGAGATAAGAAGAAGAAGGGGGAAGAAGGAGGAGAAGAGGCAAGGTAATGGTAGGAAGAGAAAGAGGAAGAAGTGGAGGAAGGGAGAAGAACAGGAAAAAAGGGAGGAGAATGAGGAAAGGGGGGGGGGAGTGAAAAGGGAATGGGGGAATGGACAGTGAAGCGGAGAGAAGTGATAGGGAAAAGAGAAAGAGGGGAAGGGAAATAAAGAGATGATAAAGAGATGTGAAGAGGAATTGAAAGAGAGAGAGAAAAAAAAGAGGGGAAAAGAAAGGGAACAGAGAGATAAGGGAATTAGAGAAGAGAGGAGGATAGGGAGGAGGGGAGAATGGAAGAGAAAGACAGGAGATAGAAGAGGGTGAAGATTTTACTTACTTTTCATAACAACAATCAATTTTGTTTCACTGTCTTTTATGTCAAATTGAACAGAACTCAGAATGAATTTTTGATTTTTATTTTTCTGAAAATTTACGTTTTCGAGGGATTTTGATACAATCCTAAGTCAGTGTCTATTAAAGATCTTAAATCTACCTGTTTATCTATTTGTTGGTGTAATTTTTTTTTTTTTTTGTTAATTTCTTTGTTCTGTTTTCTGTTTTTCTTTTCCTCCTTCATTTCTATTAACTTAAATTCTCTTCTTCTTCTTCTTCTTCTTCTGTTTTTTCTCTCTCTCTTATCGTGTTTAAACTTTACTTTCCTTTAATCTAATTCAGTTCATTTTCTTTTCTTTCTCTTTTCTTTCTTATCCTTCTTAAATTTTCTTCCTTCTCTTTATTCCTTCTCCTTTTATCTTGAATTTCGTTCCTCTACCCTTTATCGTTAGCTAATTATCAACATCTTATCTCTATCTAATTATCAGCTTGCTGTGATCTAATTATCAGCATATTATCATTTTCCAGTTATCAATATCATTATCTGATTATCAACATATCCTGAGAAACTAATTGTCTTAACATCTTATCTCTGTCTGCTTACCAGCATCTCATCTCTATCTAATTATCTTAACATCTTATCTCTATTTAGTTTCGGGCATCTCATTTCTATCTAACTATCTTAACATCTCATCTCTATCTAATTATCAACCCCTTATCGTTATATGATTATGTAATTACAATTATCAGATAACGCGAAATGCTTGTAATTGACACAGGAAACACAAGCATCTGTATATGATGGTGCATTCTACCTTGATAATAGGAAAATCGAGACAGGATAAGGAGATGGGAGATGGGGGGAGAGGGGGAGGGATGGGGTAGGGGATGGGGATAGGGGAGGGTGAAGGGGAAAGGGGAGAGGGAAAAGGGGAAGGGGAAGGGGAGAGGGGAGGGTGAAGGGGAGAGGGGGTGGGATGGGGAAGAGGAAGGGGATAGGGGTGGGGGAGAGGGGAAAGGGGAGAGGGATGAGAAGGGAAGGGGAGGTGGGAGAGGAAAAGGGGAAAGGAGAAAGGAGGAAAGGGGAAGGGGAAGGGGAACGGGGAACGGGGAGAGGGAAAGGGGAAGTGGAGGGGGGGGGAGGTGAAAAGGAAACGGAGAGGAGGATAAAGGGAAGGTTAAGAGGAAAGGGATGAAGGGGGGAGGGGGAAGGATAAGGGGGGAGGGGGAAGAGGGGAAGAGGGATGGGGAAGATTATGAGGAAAGGGGAAAGGGAAGGTTAAGAGGAAAGGGAGGGAGGGGGGAGAGGAGGGTAATGGGTAACTAATAGGAAAGGAAGAGGAAAGGGGAAGGGAAAAATGGAAGAGGAAAGGGGAAAGGAAAAAGGGAAAGAGGAAATGGAAAAAAGGGAGGAAAGAGGGAATGGGGAAAGGAGAAGGGAAAAAGGGGGAACAGGAGGAAGGACGGAGAAAGGAAAGGCAGAGTGAAAGGAAGAGAAGAAAGGGGAAGAGGGATAGGGGAAAAGGAAATGGGAAAATAAGCAAAGAAAAAAGGAAAAATATAGAATGCATTTCCAGAAAAAAAAAAAATCTCAAGGAAATAGATGTCACGCCCACCCCCGCCCCTCGCTCTCCTCTCCCACCCTCACCTCCCGCCCTTACTTCCTCCCTCCCCCCTCCCTTATCCCTCACCCTCCTCCCTCACCCCCCACCCCCGCCCCTCGCTCTCCTCTCCCACCCCCACCTCCCGCCCCTACTTCCCCCCTCCCCACCCTCACCCCCCCGCCCTTACCCCTCCCACCCTCACCCCTGCCCTCGATCTCCCTCACCCCCCAGCCTCACTCCCCTCCCTCACCTCCCACCCCCGCCCTCACCCTCCTCCCTCACCCCACCCCCCACCCTCACCTCCCATCCTCACTCACCCCCCCTCCCTCACCCCCACCCTCACTCCCCCTCCCCCACCCCCACCCTCACTCCCCCTCCCTCACCCCCACCCTCACCTCCCATTCTCCCTCACCCCCCACCCCCACCCCTACCCCCCACCCTCACGCCCTCGATCTCCACGAGCCGCAGATGACATTCTTTCTTAACGGCTGCGTGTGTCTGCCGCCCGCCCGAGATATATGGATTTTAAAAGCCAGGATTTTCATGGAATCAAATTGCCTCTCCTTTCCGTTCTTCGCTGACGCATTGTGCTTGAGTTAATTCCGATGTTTCCCTTTGTCATTGCTTGGTGTTTTATGATGGTAAAGGTAAAAAAAAGGTAAAAAAAAAAGACAAAGAAAAAAAAATGTGAGAAAAAAAAGGTATCTAGCTGTCTCTCGCTTTGTTTATCTGGTTTGTGTTTCTTTATGTTTATGCCTGTCTGTCTGTCAGTTTAAGAGCCGGTTGGATAATCTACTTATTTGTCTGTCTGTCTATCTTTCTATCCATCTGTCTATCTATCTATCTATTCGTCTATATATCCATCTATCTATGTCCGCCTCTCCATCTATCTATGTCTGCCTCTCCATCTATCTATCTATCTGTCTATCTATCCACCTACCTACCTACCTATCTATCTATCTATCCATCTGTCTATCTATTATCTATCTATCTATCTATCTATCTAGAGAGGCAGACAGACAGATAAACAGCCTAATAGATAGATAGACAGACAGGCAGGCAGACAGACAGACAGACAAAAAGACATACAGACAAACAGACAGATATACAGACAGAAAGACATACAGACAAACTGACAGAAAGAAGAGTTGAAAGAGAGAAAGAGAAAGAAATAATAATAATAAAAAGATAATGAAAACAGGAAGAGAAAAGGAAAACAAGCAAACAAACAGCACAGAGAGATCCAGGTCAGCGTAGGTCAAAGGTCAGAGGTCAAAGGTTAAATAAGAAAGATATGGAGTGTGAGTCCAATAAAGTTCTTTTGTGTCGAGTGATTCACTTCTTTTGCCGGGAGAACAACCTTTATGTGCATTGTTGGTGTTTCTTTGTTATGCTGTATTTGTTTGTTCTGCTGGAGGCTTTCTGTGTTTGCTTTGCGTGTGCTGTGTTTCTGTGCGTGTCTCCTGTTTACCTGGGCGTTCTTGTGTGTTTCTTTTCTCAGCCTCAAGTATCTTTCTTTGTCTGTGTGTGTCTGCATGTCTGTCTGTCTGTTTCTGTCTGTCTGTTTCTGTTTGTCTGTCTGTCTCTCTCCCTCCCTCCTTCCCTCTTTCTCTCTCTCTCTCTCTCTCTCTCTCTCTCTCTCTCTCTCTCTCTCTCCTCTCTCTCTCTCTCTCTCTCTCTCTCTCTCTCTTCTTTCTCTCTCTTTCTTACTCTATCTCTTCTCTCTCTCTCTCTCTCTCTCTCTCTCTCTCTCTCCCTCTCTCTCTCTCTCTCTCTCTCTCTCTCTCTCTCTCTCTCTCTATATATATATATATATATATATATATATATATATATATATATATATATATATATATATATATATATATATATACATATATATATTATATACTCCCATCTGCGAAGGGTCCGCCCAGAAGGGGTTGTTTCCGGTGACGTCTGAGATGATGGAGGTGTCGGTTTGATGGGTTATGGACAGAGTGAGAGAGAGAAATAGATAAAACGTAGGAGGGATGATTAGATTTAGAATGGGAGAAAGAAAGATTGATAGGAGAGAGAGCGAGAGAGAATTAGAGAGAGAGAGAGAGAGAGAGAGAGAGAGAGAGAGAGAGAGAGAGAGAGAGAGAGAGAGAGAGAGAGAGAGAGGAGAAGAAATAGATAAAACGTACGAGGGATGATTAGATTTAGAATGGGAGAAAGAAAGATTGATAGGAGAGAGAGCGAGAGAGAATTAGAGAGAGAGAGAGAGAGAGAGAGAGAGAGAGAGAGAGAGAGAGAGAGAGAGAGAGAGAGGAGAGAAGGAGAGAGAGAGAAAGAGAGATACACTCTCACTCACTCGAACACACAGACAAACAACAGGCATAACCACAGCACTCACCTTCACCCCCTCCTCCCTCCTTACCCTTACACCCCTCCCAGCCTCTCAGCATAGACCGCCCCCTCTCCCTCCTCCTCCCCCCACCACCACCATTTTCTCTTCTCACACAAGCACACACACGCACTTTTCTCCCGCACCATTCATAAAAACGCACGGGCTTTCACAGCTTCGCAATAACAAACACACTTCCCACGTTTGCGTAATTTCAGCACTAATGGACTTTTGTTTGACTTGCACTGTCGGCGGAGTGCCACCCAGGATAGAGCTGGCTTGTACATACCAGCGCCGAAACACCGCCACTTCCTAGATCTAGTCTTGTGTATTTTGATTGTGTATTGTTGTAGTTATTACGTGATATGGTGAGGGAGCTTCAGTGTTGAGATTTTTGTTGTTGTAGTTGTAGTTATTGAGTGAGTGAGCTTCTCTCCTTGCTATCAGTTCTTGATTCATATATCTGTGTTAAGTTATTTGGTGTTGTAGTTATTAAGTGCTGTTGTTTTTATTAAGTGTTGTGGTTATTACTATTGTAGTTATAAAGTGGTGAGTGAGTTTTTTTTCTTGCTATGGCAATACTTGATTCATATATCCGTGGTAAGTTCGAATCGTTTATGCTAATGTCGACTTTATTGGCGATGTTGATAGGTTTGTTTATCACGTGGCTGAGGTTTATGGGTTGAAATGAAATGCAATTTGATGTATGCGTTTTAAGTCATATTATTTTATTTGTGTTATATGCGGTACAGTTATAATAGTTATTCTAAATATGGAGTACAGACAAAAACATGTATTTATATTCTCACAAACAAGCACACACACACACAGACACACACACACACACACACAACACACACACACACACACACACACACACACACACACACACACACACACACACACACACACACACACACACACACTCACTCACTCACACTTGTATAAGTACATGCACACACGCTTTATGTACGTAGAAAAGTACACTCTCAACATCAAATAAAGTAGACGGGATAAAGTAATGAAAAATGTTAGTCAAATGAATGAAAAAAGGAACGCGCATAGAGATCGAGGGGAGAGGGGCGTCCTTGCAGTAGCCATGGCAGTATAACTTCTCTTTTTTGAGGTGAACGAATAACAGTAAAAATCAACTGACTAAACGAGAATCTGAACATCTCATTACGATGAGGGGGACCCCCTTCATGGACAATTAAAAACGAAATTTCCGTTATTTTTCTTCTCCCCCCTTTTTCTCTTTTCTCTTCGCTTTACTCTCTCTCTTTCTTTCTTTCGTTCTCTCTCTCTCTCTCTCTCTCTCTCTCTCTCTCTCTCTCTCTCTCTTTACACACACACACACACGCACACACACACACGCACCACACACACACACACACACACACACACACACACACACACACACACACACACACACACACACACACACACATATATGTGTGTGTGTGTATTTATGCAACAATCTCTCGGTCTGTCTGTCTCTCTCTCTCTCTCTCTCTCTCTCTCTCTCTCTCTCTCTCTCTCTCTCTCTCTCTCCCTCCTCTCTCTCTCTCTCTCTCTCTCTCTCTCTCTCTCTCTCTCTCACAATCTTTCTCTCTCTCCTCCTCCTCTCTCTTTTTTTCTCTCTCTCTTTCCCCTCTTTTATTTCAAAACGTACACCCTACAGAATTATTCACAAACTTGCTTCAGAAATAACACACGAATGCCTTTGTCTCATGATTTAGAAAAAAAAAGGAAAATTCTAAGAATGCCTCAACCTTTTAGAGAAAGACGTGCTCGTTAGGGTCCAACCTTGCTAGAACTTCACAGACAAGGCCGTATTGTACGAAGACCTCTTGTGAAATGCCGTCGCTCCACCCCCCTCAACCCCCCACCCCCCACCGCCAGCCCCAGGTAAGGTAGGGGGATGGAAAAAAGAATTTCGAACTTGTGTCGAGATGAGACTAGGGATTTAGAAGAAGAAAAAAAAAAAGAAGGGGCGGGAAAGAAGGTGGAAAAAAAGGAGGGAAGAAGAAAAATAAAAAGAAGAAAAAGAAGAAGGAGAAGAGAGAAAAAAAAATGAGATATTAAGATTCTTTGGAAATCTTTGAAAAAAAGAGAGAAAAAGAACGGTAAAAAATAAATATATTTCTAAAGAGAAGAGGAGGAAGAAAGAATGGGATATTAAGATTCTTTGGAAATCTTAAAAAAAAAAAAAAAAAAAAAAAATCAGATCCAAGATTCCTGCAGCATAAATGCTTATCCTTATCCGATGAAATGTCGCTTTTAGACTTGAACAATTTAGACAAAACTCGAAAAAAAGCATATCATTAGAATACAACATTCACAGTATACGAGAACTTTAAAACGGTAAGAATTGTAAGCATCATCATCAAAATGATAATCAGTAAAAAAAAAAAGACGTGAGCATAATTCTGTGACCATCAAAGATATTTCGAAATTTATAATAAGATGAACACTTCGCTCTCGTAATAAAACTAAACTGATTTACCACACACACACACAAAAAAAAGAAATTTTGATGCACCAAAATATCACTATCGTTGTCACCACACAAGGCACACACATAGACGTTAAAAACACAACCCCACTTAAGTCTTCATAGTAATGCCCCCGAAATCACCACTGCGGGACATCCAGCACACTCACAGGACAGTGCAAACGTGGACGCGTCTGAGTGTCACCATTAAACACCATTAAACCCATTAACATCACACTGCATTTAGGTGTCACCATCGCCATTACGGTTCATCAGCACGAGCAGCTTCCTTCGCCGCTGATTCCGCCCACGCAAAGGAACACAGCTGGTGCCGGATACCATTATCAACTGCACGCGAGACCCTGAATTCCGCGCCAGGCCTTGGAGCGATGCCAGCTGCCGGTACTTCGCGTCCATCTGGCGTCCTTTGTGCCGCATGACCTAATTAAACCCTATAATGAATGTCGCTTCCAACAATGCCGATTGCTCGTTAGTCTCGCCAAATCTCTCCTTCCTGTATGAACGCACGCGCGGGGGTATGCACACCAATGATGCACGCACGCACGTGAATATCAACTCACACACATGAGCACACAAACACACACACGCACACACACACACACACACACACACACACACACACACACACACACACACACGCAAACGCACACACACACACACACACACACACACACACACACACACGCAAACACACACACCACACACACATATGAGAATGCGCGCGCGCCCGCATTCTGATAAATCTAAACTTATTGCATCCCGCACACATTTCCAAGTGGATGCATATACACACATGTATGTACAGATATGCATATATACATATGTCAGCAAACATATATGCATATATGCATACATTTTCATATACACACGCATGCAAAATATATGCAGACATGTTCATACCCAACTATTTTTATCAGTATTTCAGCCTTAACTGCTGCTTTCTGTTATTCACCTGACTTTCATTCCCTCTTCTCGCACCTCCCTTTCTTATCTTAACGCTTCTTTACGCATATTCACTTCTTCCTGAGCTTTATATCATGTAATTATTGCTGTTTTCTTCATTTCTCCTTTCTTACGGTGTATCTTATCCTTCATTATTTTTACTTTTAACTCCTTTTCCCCCTTCGCATTTTTCTGCCTTCCCTTCCCTCGCTCTTTACCTTGACTCCTCTTCCCCCTCTGTTTACTTCAACTCCATTTCCCCTCTGTTTATTTCGACTCCACTTCCCCCTCTGTTTATTTCGACTCCACTTCCCCCCTCCTTTTATTTCGACTCCACTTCCCTCCTCTGTTTATTTCGACTCCACTTCCCCCCTCTGTTTATTTCGACTCTTCTTCCCCCCTCTGTTTATTTCGACTCCACTTCCCCCCCTCTGTTTATTTCGACTCCACTTCCCCCCTCTGTTTATTTCGACTCCACTTCCCCCCTCTGTTTATTTCGACTCCACTTCCCCCCTCTGTTTATTTCGACTCCACTTCCCTCGTCTTTTCTCTGATTTCCTCCTTCCCTCTTCTCTCTCTCTCTCTTTCGCTTCTGTTCCCTCTTTTCCCTCTTCATCACTTAATTACGTGTTTTTTTCCTTCCTTCTCCTTCTGATCGTCTCTTTTACACCGTCTTCCTGTTCTTTTTAGTTATTCGTTTTTTCTTTCTCCTCTATTCGTATATTTCTTTTATTCTTTCCCCTCGGGTAATTTTCCCCTCTCTTCCCCTTGTCCTTTTATCTTAAGGCTTCGTCTCTCCCCTCTTTCTCCTTGTTCTTCTTCTTCTTTTCTTTCTCCTTCTTCTTATTTTATTTCTCTTCCTTTTTTCCTCTCTTGTCTCTTTCATTTCCCTTTTCTTCCTTCTTTGCCCTCTTCCCTTTTTTTTATCAGCTCCGTCTCTCTTTCTTGTCTTTTTCTTATTTTCCCCTTTCCTCTTTCCTTCCTTTCTTCCTTCTCCCTTTTCCCTTAGTTTCTCCTCCTTTTCTTTCCCATTCTTCTTCCTTTCTCCGTCTCTCCGACTTTTTTTTTTTATCTTCTTCCTCTCCCTTCCTCCTTTCTCCTTCTCTTTCCTCCTCCTCCTCCACTTTCTCTCACGCCACCTTTCGTTTTCCTCCTCCTCCTCCTCCTTCCTTCTTTTCTCTCTCATCTCTCCATCCCTTCTTTTCGTCTTCCTCTTCCTCTCTCTTCGCCTCTGTCCCTCTTCCTCTTCCTCCTTCCTTCCTCATCTCCCCGTCTCTTCCTCTTCCTTTCTTTTCCTCTTCCTCTTCCTCTCTCTTCGCCTCTGTCCCTCTTCCTCTTCCTCTCCCTCCTTCCTTCCTCTCTCTTTCTTCCGGCTGTTGTGGGTTAGCGGCTTGCATCGTATATCAGGATTATATCCGGATTATATTACGGAGGTTAAGCGTAATGTCACTCCCGTCAGTCGTTGTCTCGTCTCGCGCTGTTTAGTCATTTGGAAGATATTTTTCCCCCTTTTCTTTTCTTTCTTTCATTCTTCTTGTTCTGGTTGTTTTTTCTTGTTCTCTTTTGTTGTTGTTGTTCTCTCTCTCTCTATTTCTGTCTCTGTCTCTGTGTCTGTCTCTCTCTCGCTGTCTGTCTGTCTCTCTCTCTTTCTCTCTCTCTCTCTCTCTCTCTCTCTCTCGCTCTCGCTCTCTCGCTCTCGCTCTCTCTCTCCCTGCCCTTTTAGTTAATATATATTTTTTATTTTATTTTATTTTACATTCCCTTTTTAATCTATTTCCGTTTCAGTTCCGTTTTTTTTTATGTTATGTTATGTTTCCTTTCCTTTCCTCTTTCCACATTCCCTCGCCTTTTATCATTTTTTTCGTTTCCTCAGTGTGTCCCATATTCTTCTCTCTCCTTAACCTCCTTCTCAATTTTCTCGTCTCTCTTCACTTCCTTTCTAATCCTTTCGATCCTCCTTTTTTCCCTTATTCCTTCCTTCGCCTCTTTACCTCCTTTCCCCTCTTCTCTTCTCCTCCGGTCTTTCCTTCATTTCCCCTTTTCCTCTCTTTACTTGATATCCCCTCTCCTTTCCCTCTTCTCCTCCTTTCCCTTCTCCTTCCCCTCTTCTTCTTCTTTCCCCTATTCTCCCAGTCCTTTCTTCACCTTCCCATCTTTTCTCTCTTTCCTCCCCTTCTCTCCTCGTCCTTTCTTCTTTCCCCCTTTCCTTTCTCTTTTCCCCTCTTCCCCCCTTCTCTCCTCCTCCTTCCTTTCCTCTTTTCCCCTTTCCCTCCTCTTTTCCCCTCTTCCCCCGTCCATCCAAAGCCTCCCATTCGCGGACTAACGGGTGTGGGCGTCAGTATATTTCCCCTCTATGAGTCTTCCATTCGGAGGTTTCCTGATGACACGCACCTTCGAAATAGTAGACGATTATTAGCTTTTGGTTATGTCAGTGTTATGGTGCTTCTGTTGTTATAGTTAACGATGCTGTTGTTGTAATGGTTATCGTTGTTATTCTAATATCATCGACGAAAGTGATTGTCGTAGTCATAATCATGGTCGTTATCTTTATCATTATCGGAATCAGTCATGAACGTAATCCTAATCGTGATCAGTCATAAACGTATTCATAGTCATAATTATAATCATAATCATAATTATGATTATAATTATAATCATAATTATTATCACTATTATTATCCCCGTAAGAAACACCATCCTCCCAATCACAATCTTCACCGCATAATTACTTTCATTATTAACATCCACACAATAGATTACAAGGAAAGAAAAGTATGCTCGTACATTATCCTCAGAAAACCTTCAAAGAATCGTAATATATGATATATGCAGATATAAAGTATATTCCATTTTGAGCACCAATAAATCCTATTTGATAGCACAGACTGCATAAGACTGGCGGTGATTTATAACACAGCAGCTTGAGGAGAATACAATAAATTCTGAACTCATTAAATATGTCGACAGTCGTGCATGGTTAACTGAAGAATTCTACTTCTCGGTGTAAATGTTTTTGGCTCAATTTCTGATATTTGTTCACAGATAAATCTCGAAATAAGTTGTTTGTAGTTGAATAATTGTTCATTATTTTTTACAGATAGATTACACATATATACACATACGTAAGCTATGTTAGTATCATCAGGGATATTCACTGAATATATAAATATACCATTATAATGATTATTCCTTTCCTCCGGCTCATAAAAAGTCAAATAAAAGAATGAATATGATAACAATGATTATCTTGATTCTTATCTATTTATCTATCTTTATAAAATGTCAACACAAGACGCTATTGCTTAACAAGGATAAAGCACTCAAAGTCAGCCGATATACCCAACATCAGGATGTCTGAAGTCACAGATCATATTCCATTCACGTGTCTAATTAGGGAATATGCTTTACCTCAAGTTCTCTATTCAACTATTCAAATTTGAATATGCACCTAGGACCTCTCTGCAACCTGAACCAAGTGTCCAAAGATCACAGTGTTTCATATTCATGTTTTAAGGCTCTGGTTTCAGATTTCAGACGTTGATTACATTTCTTGATTTTTTATCTATTTATTGTGATTTATTTTGATATTTATTTTTTTTTAGTTATTGTGATTTATTTGTTGATTCCTTGTAACAGGAAGACTGTCGCATGTATGAATGTAAATCTGATTAGGAGTATTATACTTTAACAACATCACGCAACAACATTCCAGTGTGTGAATATATATATACACACACAAAACCACATTCAGAATCCCGACTTTCCTGCATCCAACAGATCATGCTGCAGCAACTTTACGATAATTCTGCAATAAACTCGAGGATTTACCTGTTCTCGCGATCTGTAAAGCAGGTTCTGAATCGCCTATAATCCCCCCACCTTCGCTCTATCTCATGTTATCAGTAGCAAGAAAGATAGCATTCTAAGCTGCAGCGTTGGAGCTTAGCCAGTAACCAAGTCATGTTTATGCTGAATAGACACACACACACACACACACACACACACACACACACACACGTCTTTATAGGTTTTACAGCGGAGGAATATCTCTCGCTACTGCAGCTTACTGGAATATTTCTGAATGCATATTTTCTGTA
>NC_051393.1:2767834-2770334 GCF_015228065.2 Penaeus monodon
GAGAGAGAGAGAGAGAGAGAGAGAGAGAGAGAGAGACAGCTAGATAGATAGAGTGATAGACAGATAGATAGAGATAGATAGATAGATAGAAAATAGAAATTAAAAGATAAAGAGGGTTAAAGCGAGAAAGAGAGGAAAATATTCATCATTCCTGCCTCATTATAATATCAATTTCTTGCTCCCTCGTCTTAAATCTCCTCGCTGTCGCATTCCTCTTCGTTTTCTGTTGATTACGTCCATTTTCCTTTATGTCTTCTTAACGAGCCATCACTCAGGCACCCTCTGGAAGTTTCTACAGAATATAAGCCTTTAGTCTACATTCTTTGTATTCTTTGTACATATCAATCGTCATAACATGGAGTTTGTCCTTTCTCTGTCTGTTTGTCTCTTGCTGCCTCTCTCTCTCTCTCTTTCTTTCTCTATCTCTGTCTGTCTGTCTCTCTCTCTCTCTCTCTCTCTCTCTCTCTCTTTGTTTCTCTCTGTCTCTCTCTCTCTCTCTCTCTCTCTCTCTCTCTCTCTCTCTCTCTTTTCTCTCTGTCTCTCCAGAATAATAATAATAATAAAAAAAGAAAAGGAAACCACGATCCCCCTTATTGTAATAAGAAAAACAACAGTAGAAAAAAAGAGAAATGTCATATTAATTTCCCTTTCTCTCTCTTTCTTACTCTTCACCCCTATTTTTAATAACAATTTCCCCTCAACTTTATTAACAACAACAACAACAAAAACAAACAAACTAAGAGAACTGTTATATTAATTTCCCTTTCTCTCTTTCTCTCTCTGTGTGCAGCCACCCGCTTGCTGTCAGGACCTGGAGGACCCATACAATTCTCAGAGCCAAGGTACTGCGTCGTGATCAGCGAGGACTCCACCCCTGCAGTCACTGTCACGACAGTCACAGCTAAACATGACCAAGGTAAGTCTGACTCGTTTGTATTATTATTATTATCATTATTGTTATTATTATTACTATTATCATTATTATTATTGTGTGTGTGTGTGTGTGTGTGTGTGTGTGTGTGTGTGTGTGTGTGCGCGTGTGTGTGTGCGTGTGTGTGTTTGCATATATATATATATATCCCTGCTGACAGGGATGGTGATAGCAAACAGAGGAAGAGGCAAACCGAAGACAAGACTGAGCGACAATATCAAAGATATCTGCGGGCTGTCGATGGTACAAGTGGAAAGAAAAGCGCAAGATCGAGCTGAATGGCGAAAGATGGTGGAGAGGTCCACGACTGCTCAGACATGAGCATACCGTTATTGATGATGATATATATATATTGAAGGTAGAGGTTGGGAGCACCGCTGTCAGCGAGCCGGGAGAGTCTTTTACAAGTACATGAAAGGGGTCTTGGCTTGTCGCTTTATTACTGAAGGTAGATGTGAAACTCCCCCAAGAGACCCCGCGTCCCCGGTGCCGAGGGCGGAGTGGCGGAGAGTTGGATCCTGCGTCGCCTGTCTGCCTTCTCTCTGACGAGCTGTGTCCCTTTGTGCGGCGGCTCCCTACGGGGACAGGTGCTTGCTTCCGCCCGCTGGAGTGTCAGATTCATCCGGCCGTGGCAAAGGGGAGGTGGGGGGGAGGGGATGAGTTCGCAGGGCTTGCTCGAAGGGGGGAGGTAGGTCACCCGGAAGGCATTTGTCTCGGCGTGATCTGGGCGCGGGTGGGGAAGCTGCGAAACAGCTGATTCCTCTGGCGACGTAGACTCGGGACTTCGCCGGAAAGTACGGCCTTTGTGTCAGCCAGATGTGTGGAAGGATATTGTCTACACACACACACGCACACACACACAGACACACACACACGCACAATCACACACACACACATACACACACACACACACACACACACACACACACACACACACACGCACACACACACAGACACAGACACACGCACAATCACACACACACACACACACACACACACACACACACACACACACACACACACACACACACAAAATACACATACACACACATATATATCAATAGATAGATAGATAGATAAGCACACACACTCGTATATAGACACACAGTAATGCTTTATGAGATAAAAGCCAATAAAAAAGCACAAAGATGCATCGAAGAAAAAAAAAAGAAAAAAAAATCAAACAATTATTCACCGAAAAAGGAATATTCCGATAAAATTCACAAAAAAGTCCTCAGTGACAGGCAATTCTTCCAAATAAATTTATTTCGCTAATTGGCTTGTCTTAAAAAAAAAATATATATATATATCGATTATTAATTATCAGAAAAATGTACAAGAGTAATTGTTTTTATTTTATTTTATCTATTATTTTTTTCATTCAATTTTATCTTATTTTTGAAATCTTATTCTATATTTAATAAATTTTATTTTATTTAATCTTATTACGTAATATTTGCTTTTGTTTCTTTATGTTGTTCTTATGCCGTTGTTTATGTTAATTTTTTTTTCGTTTTATTTTTGTAATGTTTTTTTGTTTTTTTTTACATTTCTCTTCTGTTTTATTCT
>NC_051393.1:2790334-2792834 GCF_015228065.2 Penaeus monodon
GCGTATTAACACACACACCAAAAATCTCACTCCCTTTTTTTAAAAACCCCCACGCCCCTCTTTGTAGGTTTTTTGTCCCCCAAAGGGGGAAAAATTTTTTGTCTCTCGATTCCCGTTTTAAATCTTGAGGAGGTAATAGAGTTTCGTTGAAAAAGAACGATATTGACAAAATAAACTATTTGTCCGATACTTTAGGAAAATAGAGTGAGACGCAAGAATATTGTACTCTTATGATACACAAAATTTTCCGCATATGATATCACTTGCACAGAATATCTTTTGTTGTTTTCTTTTCTATAGTAGAGAGAGAGAGAGAGAGAGAGAGAGAGAGAGAGAGAGAGAGAGAGAAGAGAGAGAGGAGAGAAGAGAGAGGGGAAAAAGGAGAGAAGAAGAAAGAAAGAAAGAGAAAGAGATAGAGAGATATATATAGAAATAGAGAGAAAGACAGAGAGAGAGAAAGGGGGAGGAGAGAGAGAAAGAAAGGAGAAAGAAAGGAAAGAAAGGACGAGTTTAATTAGGGGGGGAAGATAGAAGATTTGGGAAAAAGAAGGGAAGAAAGGAAGGGGGGGAAGGAAAAGGGAAAAAAGAAGAGAAGAAGAGGAGATAGAGAAGAAAGAAAAAGGAGAACGAGGAGAGGAGGGAGAGAAGAGAGAGAGAGGGAAGAGAGAGAAGGAGAGGGAAGAGAGAGAGGAGAGAGAGAAGAACGGAAAGGGGGAGAGGAGGAAGGAAAAAGAGAAAGAGAGGAGAGAGAGGGAGAGGGGAGAAGAGAGAGAGAGAAGAGAAGAGAGAGAAAGGAGAGAGAAAAGAGAGAGAAAGAGAGAGGAGACGAGAAGAGGAGGGAAGAGAGGGAGAGAGAGCGGAGAGAGAAGAGGGGAGAATGCCATTCCCCCCCCCCCTGATTTGAAAGGCCATTTTTTTAAAAAGGGCCTTTTAGAGAGGGAAAAAATTTTCCCCCCCAAAGCAGGGGCAGGTGGTGTTTGGAAAAAGAGGAAAGGGAAAAAGAGGGGGAGCCCAGTGTGGTTTGGGGGAAAAAAACCTGGTTTTTGGGCACGGGGAAAGCAAAAGAGAAGGAAAATACTAAATCCTCCAAACCCCCACGGCATCCCAACTTTTCTTCTTTTTACCCCCACGGAATTTTTTCCCCCCCTCCTTTTTCTGTTTGTCTTGAATCTGGCCCCCTTTTTTCCCCCCTTTTTTTTTCCCCCTTTAAAACCCTTTTTTTCATTCCCTTTTGCCCCTTTTTTCCCCCTTTTCCCTCCCTCCCCCCCCCCCCCCCCCCTTCCCCCCTTTTCCCCCCTCCCTTTTCCCCCCCCTTTTTTTTCCCCCTTCCCCTCCTCCCCCTTTCCCCCCCTTCCCTTCCCCTTCCTTTTCCCCCTTTTTCCCCCCCTTTAATTCCCCCCCTTCTTCCCCACTTTCCTTCCCTTTTTCCCCCCCCTCCCCTCCCCCCCCCCCCCCTTTCCCCTCCCTCCTCCCCTCCTCACCCACTCCTCCCTTCCCCCTTTCCTCCTCCCTCCCACTTCCTCCCTTCCCTCCCCTTCCCCTCCCTCTCCTCCCCCCACTCCTCCCTTCCTCTCCCTTCCCCTCCTCCCACTCCTCCCTTCCCCTCCTCCCACTCCTCCCTCCTTCTCCCCCACTCCTCCCTCCCTCTCCCCCTTCCTCTCCCCCACTCCTCCCTCTCTCTCCCCTCCTCCCTCTCCTCCCTCCCTCTCCCCTCCCTCTCCCCCCTCCAACTGCACTCCCGTAGCTTGGGCGCCGGTCTCTCTCCCCTCACTAACGCCATGGGCTTCGGCGGGTTATAGCGTCGTTTTACGCACATGATGCCCGTTTCTCATCTCCTTCTCGCCTCCCCTCCTGCTTCCTTCCCTATTTCTCTTCCCTATTTCTCTTCCCTATTTCTCTTCCCTCACTTCCCATTTCTACCGCAGGCATGTGAGGATTTTGTTTTTTTATTTTATTTATATTTTAAAAAACTTTTTTTTTTTTTTTTTTTTTTTTTTCTCTCCCTTGTTTAAAGGTTCTCGTTTTTTTTCTCTCTCTACTCCTTTCTCCTCGTGTCTCTTCCTTTATTTATTTATTCCTCCTCTCCTGCTCCTCCTTTCCACCCCTCCCGTGTCTCTCTCTCTCCCCTCCTCGTCTCAGTTTCTCTCCCCTCATCTAAAAGTTTCGCTTCCCTTCTCCCCCTTTTCCCCAATTCTCTTTTCTCACGCAATATCTTGATCTCTCTCCCCTCACTGCCTTCATTACTTCCTTCACTCAGAACCTCCTTCTCCCCTCTCCTCGCTCCTGTTTCTCTCCCATCCCCCTTCTTTACTCCTCCCCTCACTCGTCTACCCCTCCCCAATCCCCTTCTGTACTCCTCCCCTCACTCGTCTACCCCTCCCCAATCCCCTTACACCCTCTCCCCATCCTCTCTGACCCCACTTTTTTTCCCCTCATTTTAAAGCTACTACTAACCTCTCTCGACCTCTTTTTCTTCCCTCGTTCGTGTTCCTTCCCCCCC
>NC_051393.1:2799979-2814979 GCF_015228065.2 Penaeus monodon
CAAACGCAAAACACACAATAAAACAAACAAAAACGAAAAAGCGAAATAAAACGTAAAAAAAAGAAACCTAGAATGCTTTATATAAACACACCGGAATTAATTGCCTTCCTTTCTCTCTCACTTCGCTCATTAGGTCGAAGCGAGAGATGTGGACACTGTAGACAAAGACGGTCTGCTCTACACACTCAGCGGGGATGGTGTCGACGGCCACGGCACCTACAGCGCGTTCTTCACCATCAGCCCCAACACGGGCGAGATTCTGCAGCACAGAGTAAGTTGTGGGGATGTGTGGGGTAGTGTGGGTGAATCTTATAGGTATATATGTATATATATATATATATATATATATATATATATATATATAATATATATATATATATATTTATATATAAAATCTACCTATCTATCTATCTATCTATCTACAAATCTATATATATATATATATATATGCACATATATACATACATACATACACACACGCACACAAATACACATATACATATATATACATATATATGTGTGGGTGAAAATATACGTGCAGTAAATAAAAGCAAAGCAAAGAAAGAAAAACAAAAGGAACACGTCATCTCCCTAACATAATTTCATAATTCTGATCTAAACGCTTGACTTGTGTTCATGTGGGTGTGTTCTCCCCCGCAGCCATGCCACATCCCCGTCTGAAATGTGCCACATAACAGTATTTTTCTCTTCCGACTTACATGCTTTTCTGTCCCGATCGCATGGCTCGGTTCGCTCTATGGATCTGCAGGAAAGCGATGTTCAAGGGACACAGTATAGCCTCGTTCATGACTCTATGCCTTTGAACTCCTCGCGTCTCTTCTCTCTTCTCTTTTCATGCCCTTCTCTCTCTCTCTCTCTCTCTCTTTCCTTTTTTTGTGTGTGTCTCTATCGTTCGTTCTCTTTCTTTCTTTTTCCCTGTTTTTCTCTCTGTCTCTCATTTTTTTGTGTTTGTCTCTCTCTCGTTCGTTGTCTTTCTTCCTTTCTTTCTTTTTTCCTCTCTCTCTCTCTCTCTCTCTCTCTCTCTCTCTCTCTCTCTCTGTCACTATCTCTGTCTCTGTCACTTTCTCTCTCTCTGTCTCCCTCGTTTTTTATTTCTTACTCTCTCTCTGTCTCTCTTTTTTTCCCTCTCTCTTCCTCGTTCTTTCTTTCTTACTCTCTCTCTCTCTCACTCTCTCTCTCTCTCTCTCTCTCTCTCTCTCCCCTTCCCTCCCTGATGTGCATGTTCTGCATGTTATCCTGAACAAAATTATCAAACCAAAACATTTACAACTGCCAGGTTTATGAAAATTCGTAAATCATGATAAGTGCATAAGTGTTATTCGATGCTTATGTTCTAAGTATATCTGTTGAACTCGACATTACAGGTAGATTACAGATAATCGTTTGGTTGAGGAAAATCGCCGTGGTTTACAGTGATTGAAATATTTGTACACTATCTATCTTGCATCAAAATTCTTTATTTTGTATGTATTTTCTCATCTTTCTCTTTTGGTTGCAATAAAAAAAATCCTTTTGATTACCGGTTTGACGTTATTCTTTCCTTCATGAGGTCAGTGCAAGCGTAGCATCTCATCTTAGTGAATATCAACAGCCATCTATAATATATATGCAAAAGAACTTTCACATTTGTAGAAAAAATAAACAATTTCCGTTGCGTTTCCATGTTACATGAATTTTAGTTCATAATCTTCCTACATTTGTCACGGCGAATTTTGTTCACACATTTACGTGCAAATTCTTACACGGACGCGTTACGTTCACAACTAAGTTAGGCGCCTAGCATTTGTCGTGTGAACTTTATTGAACACGAGGAACATATTCAAAATCTCAACAGAAACGGTTCAGTGACTTGCATAAACCATCCCTCGCATTTCCGAAACTTACAGTCTGGACACGGACTTGGTGTTAAGCGCTTATTAATTATAACTCAATCTATGATCACAACTTCTGAATTTCCGCCGAAGTTTACAGGTTTCATTACTTTCAGAGGTGAGCTTAAACGTGTTAGTGACATGTTACTTCCTGAGAGCCAGTAACTGCTAAGGTGTTGCTAATGTTTCGGATGAAAAGGACACGACTGCTACCACTTAATGATTTATACATGTACACATACAAATCTCAGTCAAGTAAACATTAACATAACCATACAGGTGTACAGATGGCAATCGCGTACCGTGAAACATATTTACAACTACGTATTTACAAACACACACACACACACACACACACACACACACACACACACACCACACACACACACACACACATACACACACACACACACACACGACCACCAGCCACGCTCAGACACATCCACACACACACACACACACACACACACACACACACACACACACACACACACACACACACACACACGACCACCAGCCACGCTCAGACACATCCACACACACACACACACACACACACACACACACACACACGCGACCAACAGCCGCGCGCAGACACATCGATACACACACACACATTTCTATTAGCACTTCATGTCAAATCAAATTCTGTGCAGTACAATTACACAATTACATTTTCATCCGACCCCGTGATATTCAGTTACCGACAAGTAATCTTTAATTTGCTGTGCTGCCCAGCTCATAACAATCGGATTAAACCAATTAATAAAATGAAATTCTACAAACACACTACAGAAATAGTTTCCGACAATAGTGTCCCACAAATTGTATAACAGAATGGCTCTTAATCCAATACATTGTATTTAATACTGTTGTTTAAATAGGGTAAGCCTGCGGTCGCCGTGCTGTGGGATACAGAACGGCTAAGGGTTTTTAGGATTTTCTCTCCATGTCGCCAGCAGGGATTCAGAAATTGTCATGTTTTATTTGTGACGAGTTCTAAGTATTCATAGACAACAAGTTTACATTGCAATATATATATATATATATATATATATATATATATATATATATATATATATATATATATATATATATATATAAATATATATATATATATATATATATATATATATATATATATATATATATATATATATATATATACACACACACACTTTGTGTGGTGTGTGTGTGTGTGTGTGTGTGTGTGTGTGTGTGTGTGTGTGTGGTGTGTGTGTGTGTGTGTGTGTTGTGTGTGTGTGCATGTACATATAAACACACACACACACACACACACACACACACACACACACACACACACACACACACACACACACACACACACACACACACACACACACACACACACACACACACACACACACACACACACACCACACACACACACACACACACACACACACACACTCACACAAAGACACACACGTATACACGTATGCAGTTATATAGTTATATAGTTTTAAAACCTTTCCGTTACACTTCTGTTCATTTCGAATCTGGAATCCGTGATGCATTTTGTTTTTCATCTATCTATCTATCTGTCTATTTATTCACCCATTTTTCTCTGCTCTCAGCCCTATCTCTCTTACATAAACACAAGTAACGAATTACGCAAGCCATTCTTGTCGACCATTGAATATAAAACGGGATATTACTCACAAATCGAGTGAAATATTTTGAAACGGATCGCAAGATAGGGGAAAAACATACCCATCTCCTTGTCTTACCGCGCTGTTCAATCCGAGTGTTCAAAATCGTTTGCATAAATTATCATTCCGTCCTTCAGATGCGTCAAAGCTGATCACATGATCCCAAATTTAAATGTTCATGGTATCCGCGTCGAATTCACGATTCAAGAACTTCTGAAGTCCGCTGAAGTTAATACTTCTTTTATTATCTTTTAAGGGGGGGGGGGGGGCAAATGACATCGACCCTGAAGAATATATCCAGTAGAATGAAAGGCAATTCTTGGGTGGAACGTAGGTGTGTGCAGAAAGACATTTTACGCTTTTCTTGGTATACGTCAATAGCGGTGATTTTACTGGTGTTTCAGATAAGAGAGATTACGTACTTGGGTCTTTTGACTTATGTTAATTTTGCTGTTCAGAGACGTGTGCTCAAAGACATGCACTGTGATGAGGACACACACAACCCATATGTTTAGTTCTATACATGGACGCTATGTATAAACATACACACGTGTATGCGCACATTCAGGAATATATACACATTCATGTATTTGTGTGTATCCTTGCATGGACCTCGCTCACGTAGCTAATACAGACACGTGTATCCGGAGAGACTATTCACTTCTCCAAAGCATTACCGGTTCAGGTCCAACCCATCATTAAGGGGTTTGCCTTGAGCTGCAGCACCGCTAATCTCGAACAAACCCTCCGTCTTTATTGCCTCGGAACGCCGAACCACCTACGGAGTCCCAACAACCCTGGTCTTTCATATTCCCGACCTGATCTTGAGACGGTACGGCTCTGCCATCGATCCCTCAATCGGCGCCAATCATCGGCTTCGACTGGACCCAGCGCGACGCCCGAGAGGTAATAGATGGCTGGTAAATAAGAGCATTGAGAGAGATGATTTATCAAAGAAACTTGTGTTGCGACTCGATTGCCGTTTCTTTTCGTTCGTTTTTTCCCCTTCTGGTTCTTCCTGTGTTGACTATCTGGTTGAGTTAGAAACTGCAACTTTCGAAATGACGAGTGTTCATATCGATTCCTAAACGAATGATTTATCCAGTGATATCTCTTTCAAAAAACTTGTTCTTGTGTTTGGCAAATAAGACGTCCTTCTAAAAAAAAAAGAAGAAAAAAAAGGAAAACATAAAACACCCTCGGCCGTGACCTCTCCTTCATAAACTATCTAAATGTACATCGTCCTCTGTAAAACTTCAAAGACGGAACTCGAACGGCCAAGAAATAATTTCTTTGCGGCGCCTTTTTCTCACAGGAAACAATAACTCAAATAATTCGAAGGATGTAAGGGAAAAAAGGAAATAGAAAGAAAAAATTGCTGAGAATGACCTTTTATTATAACGAACATTTCTGATAAAAAGCCTTTGTCAACGAAAAGCAGTTTCCGCATCGATTAATGTGACCCATGAATCAAGAAAAATTACCAGGTACCCAAACACACGCATCTATAGACATACAGATGAACAGATATAAAACACTTCATGTTGAATAAATACACAAACAGGTATAGAAAAATATTAATTCCCCTCCCCCCTTCTCCCTCTATCTCTTCACCCATCAACATCCCTATATATCTACCCTTCTATCTATCTTTTGTAACGTTATCCACACATCTACACACGTTAGTCACCACACAAAACATCCACCATTGTAACTGAAACGACGTCTGTGGTGAAGCGCATATCCTGGCTGGAAGTGACCATAATATTTCTCTCTCCCTGTATAAAAAACACATTGGTCAACACAAAAATACGATGTCGATAAGAACTGGTGTTTCCGACTGCATAATAACGAAAGATTTTGAATTGTAAAGTGCCTTAGATTACTTATAAACTTTACTATTGTCGATTCTATAGACTGTGTTCGTGTGTTTTACATGCTGTTATTAGTATTAATGAAATTGTTGTTATTATCATCATCATTATTAATGTTATTATTATGATGATATTATTATTATTATTATTATTATTATTATTATTATTATTATTTATTATTATTATTATTATTATTATTATTATTATTATTATTATTATTATTGCTGTTGTTGTTGTTGTTGCTGTTGCTGTTTTGTTGCTGTTGTTATTGTTATAATAATAATAATAATAATAATAATAATAATAATAATAATAATAATGATAATAATAATAATAATAATAATAATAATGATAATGATAATAATAATAATAATAATAATAATAATAATAATAATAATAATAATAATAATAATGATAATAATAACAATGATATTTTATTATCACAACTCCTACTACTATTATCATCATTATTAATATTATTATCTTCATCGCCTTCATCATCATTATATTTTTACTATTGTTATTGTTATTATCATTATAGTAATAATAATAATGATAATGACATCGATAAGACATGTAATAAATCACATGCAATTGTATGGAAATTCTATGGAAAATATAAAATTAAGAGTTGCCACTCTCTCTCTCTCTCTCTTACGCGCTTCTTCTACCCTTGGCTTCCTCTCTCCCTTTTCCTCCTCTTCTCTCTTTACCTATTCTTTTCTCTCTCTGCCTCCTTCTCTCATTCCAAAATATTCCTTAAATTCCCTCTTTCTCTCTCACTCTTACGCTAACCCCCCTTCGCTCTCTCTCCCGTTCCCCCGTTTTATCTGAGGTCCTTCTTCCTTTTCCTTATTTCTTTTTCAATCCCTCTGTTTCCCCTTCCTCCATGTCTCTTTTTCTCTTTTGGCTTCATACTTCTCCCTTTCTCCTTCTCCCCCTCCTTTCCCCTTTCCTCTCTACCGTTCATCTACAGTGTATTTTCTTCGGAAAAAAATGATAATAACAATGGTGATGATGATGATGATGATATATTATGATAAAGATGATGATGATGATGATGATGATAATGATGATGATGATGATGAAGATGATGATGATAATAATAATGACAATAATGATAATCTTGATAATAATAATAATAATAATAATAATAATAATGATAATAATAATAATAATAATAATAATAATAATACCAATAATAGCAATAACAATAATAACAAAAACAATAATGATGGTAGAAAAAAGAACAATAATGACATTAATGATAATATGAGATTTAGACTAAGACTCATATTATGAAGAGTGCGCGGGCGTGCATTCATGTGTGTGTGTGTGTGTGTGTGTGTGTGTGTGTGTGTGTGTGTGTGTGTGTGTGTGTGTGTGTGTGTGTGTGTGTGTGTTTATGTCAAATATCACCCAATTTACACAAAATGCATTGCCTTCAAGACCTCAGTCACATGGAATAAGATCCAGGCATAAGATGTTCACCTTACATCGCAATTAAAAAGTCAGATCTGTTGTTACAGGAAATATCTTTTCATACTTAAAATGTAAACGTTCCATGGGAACGGACGGACGGACAGACAAGCGAAACACAATGACGATGTTGATAATGATGATAATGATAATGACAAGAAATAGTCATGATAATGATGATTTTAATGATAATAATAATAATAATGATAATAATAATAATAATAATAATAATAATAATAATAATAATAATAATATTGATAATGATAATAGTAATAATAATAACAATAATAATAATAATAATGATAATAATAATGATAATAATAATAATAATGTTAATGATGATAATAGAAATCGGACAAACAGACAAACACAGCCACAGAAACAGAGACAAACAAAAGGAAACAGACAGACAAGAGAGAGAGAGAGAGAGAGAGAGAGAGAGAGAGAGAGAGAGAGAGAGAGAGAGAGAGAGAGAGAGAGAGAGAGAGAGAGAGAGAGAGAGAGAGGAGAGAGAGAGAGAGAGAGAGAGAGGAGAGAGAGAGAGAGAGAGAGAGAGAGAGAGAGAAAAGGCAAGAGAGAGGAGCGACTTGAAGGGAGAAAGAGCAAGGGGTCTGAGACCATTTCCTGCAGACTCGGAGCAAAATAAACAGAAGGATGACTTCATAAAACCCTAGCGAGGCCAGCATACCTTCCAGAGCGAGGGGAGAGAGAGGGAAATGAGGGGAAAGGAGGCGGGGGGTGGGGGGAGCGAGTTCACTTTTCAAAATGGATTTTTCACCTCATTTCTTTCGTTAATAGCTGACGGTCCGAGCAAACTTGGGAATTATCTTTATAAGCTCTTCTGAATAAGGTGATGGTTTGATGATTTTCATTTGACATATCTTATCCGGAATGAAGTCGTCGGTTTAAGCTCTATTCATATTTTTTTTCTCTATGATTAATTTTGCGTGAGCTTTAAAAAATCCCCCCCCCCCCCAAGAAAAAAAAATGGCGCCATTGCTTTTGTTAACGTCAAGAATTCGTTAAAAAAAGAGAGAAAAAAATGAAAGCTAACTCGGTAGGCTCGCATTACCAGTGATTCTACCCCTCCCCCCCTTCCCCCCATCACAAGACAATTATTCCATTCACAGAGAGAACGTAATAGAGGTATTGGGGCGTTCCTTACGATCTGGAAATTTCGTCTACGTTCTTCTACAAGACGGATAGTTAGCGTTCAGTTGTACGCTGCCAAAGGGACGTCACACAATTATAATACAACTCATAATTTCCCTGTGTTATGACTAAGGCTTCATGCAAGCACACCCACACACACACACACACACACACACACACACACACACACACACACACACACACACACACACACACACACACACACACACACACAAACACACATATATGTACATATATAGCATACATACACAAACGCTCGGGGTGATTTTTAAGTGTGTCGAGGATGACTTGTATATCTAAGCGCTTTGGAGCTGATCCCCTCATTTCCTTCCCCTCAGGCGTTGGACCGCGACCCTCCCCACGGACGACCCACATGGAAGCTCAAAGTCCAGGTGCGCGACGGCCAGCACGACCCGTCGTCCCGCTACGCCAGGACGTCCAGCGCTGCCAATGCCTCTTCCCACGCCCACGTCCGGCGAGCTCTGAGGCCGGAGAGTCAGCGCCTCCACTCCCACTCCTCTGCGAAGCCCGAGGGGGAATCTCCTCTCCACGGCGACGGCGGAAGGTCAAAGGGGCAAGCGCTCCCTTTCCGTGACGTTTCTAGGTCACGAACCCCGCGCCTGCACCCTCTCTCTTCCGAGGCGGAGTTATCGCTTCCTGTGGCGAGGAAGCGTAAGAAAGAGCATTCCCACGAAGGACTTGTGGTCCCGAAAGACGTCCCTCCTCCAGCGGGCCACAACGAGACCAAAAGGAGGAACAGAACGCGTCGAAAACCCGATGAGGAGGAGATCGATCGCCTCGAGGAGGTTCAAGAGCGCCGACTGAAGCACGAGCCGGACGGCCTGCAGAAGGGGGAGCAAGCCTCTCCCCCTCGCTCCCCCTCCCCCCCGCGCCACGCTCCTTCGCGACACAAAGTCGAGTCTCGCGCCCAGCACGCGCGGTACGCAGGTGGAAGACTCGCCTCGAAGGAAGCCTCAGGAGTACTTCTGAACACTAGAACCAGGAGGAATCCGGGAGGTTCAGAAACCATGGTGATCGGCCATCAGGCAAGAGCAGGAACACGCCAGAGCAGCCTCAGGAGAAGTCCTCCGGGTTCGAAGGACGAGAAGACGAGGAGGAGGAGAAGGAACCCTTCCAAAAACGCCAAGAGCAAATGGATTTTTATTTCGGAGAACGGAACGACTCCGACGCAGAAGAGGCTGAGAAAAAGGGGCAGCGGTCGACCTTGGCTGCCCATCGGCCTGAGTCCCGAGGCGGAGGCCGCACTAAATCTCGGAAACATCTCACTCCCCGGCCGTAAAACTTTCCCGAAAATTTACCGGAGTGTCCCAGGTCGCCGCGGGAAGGTGAGAAGAAGCATCGCAGGAGCCAACGCAGGAGAGGCGAGGAAAGGGCAGAACGAAAAAATGAGAGAAAAGGAGAACCACAAACGGGAAAAGGCCCAGGACGACATGGACGAAGGGAGGGACGGCGGAGGGTGCCAAGACTACGGGGTCTACAGCCTCGCCACGGACGCTGAGGAACCGAAGGTGCTCCTCGGGACGACCGCCGGGGGAAGGACCTCGGGTGGCGGGGGGCGGGTGCACGTCGTCGAGACTGTGGTGACGGTGGTGGTGAAGGACATCAACGACAACGCGCCCGTCTTTCCAAATTCCACTATGTACGGCGAAGTGCAGGAGAACGGCCCCATTCGTAAGTCACTGTACACACTTTGTCTTTGTGCTTCTCCCCTTCTCTCCCTCCGCGAACTCTTTAACTCTCTCATTCTCCGCGACTCTTCCTCCCCTCGGTTTTGTCTCCTTTTGTGTTTTGCCTTTCCCTTCTTCTCGGTTTTCATCTAAATATCTTTCTCATATGATTTATTTTCCCCCTTGATCTGTGCCTTTTCTCTCTGATTTTCTCCTTCTTTGAATTCAATTAATTTTCTTTCTTTTCAACTCCACTTTTACCATATATCAACCTTTTCTCACTTTTTCCCGTTTCCAACACTTTTTCAAACTTCTCTCTCTCTCTTTTTACTTCCTTTCTCGTCCTTTCTTTCACGGGTAGCGGTTCCCTCTTTGTCAACGCGTGTGCGCCTGTCCTTATAAATCCAGACCATGAAAAGTGTCGCATTTCCAGCTCTCCTCATATCAATTTTCCCCCCGTGTCGTGAGCTGCCATCGGGTCACCACGTATAAAGCAGACAGGTTTGTCATGAGACTTCCAGGATGAGACGACGACATAATGTGTCCTATAACCATAAACATATATATATGGCCAAAGGACCTTCCTGCTCCTTCCGAGTCCGAAACCCGAGGAGCCTCTGCCCATACGAGCGTCCTCTCCTCCTCCTCCTCCTTCGTCAGCCCCGAGCTGTTGCAAAACCGTCATTTCAACAATACTTCCCTTCTCTTTTTGCAGCTTAAATTGCACGTCCGGAGACTCCGTTCCGAGGAGAAGAAGAAGAAAAGGGAGAAAATGCTGCGCGTTCGTTTGCGTTCTTCTCCCCGTGTCTTCAGATATTGGGGGCGAAGCCATAAAGATTTTTCTTGCACAGGGGCGTCGAGAGGGCCCTCACTTGTTTCAGACGCCGCTTGACGAGAGGGAGAGCGGTTAGAGCGACGAAGGGGGAAGAGGGGGAGAGGGGTTAGAGCGACGAAGGGGGAAGAGGGGGAGAGGAAAGGGGTTAGAGCGACAAAGGGGAAGAGGGGGAGAGGGGTTAGAGCGACGAAGGGGGAAGAGGGGGAGCGGGGTTAGAGCGACGAAGGGGGAAGAGGGGGAGAGGGGTTACAGCGACGAAGGGGGCAGAGGGGGAGAGGGGTTAGAGCGACGAAGGGGGCAGAGGGAGAGAGGGGTTAGAGCGACGAAGGGGGAAAAGGAGGAGAGGGGTTAGAGCGACGAAGGGGGAAGAGGGGGAGAGGGGTTAGAGCGACGAAGGGGGGGAAGAGGGGGAGAGGGGTTAGAGCGACGAAGGGGGAAGAGGGGGAGAGGAAAGGGGTTAGAGCGACGAAGGGGGGAAAAGGGGGGAGGAAAGGGGTTAGAGCGACGAAGGGGGAAGAGGGGGGGAGGAAAGGGGTTAGAGCGACGAAGGGGGAAGAGGGGGGGAGGAAAGGGGTTAGAGCGACGAAGGGGGAAGAGGGAGAAAAGGGTTAGAGCGACGAAGGGGGAAGAGGGGGAGAGGAAAGGGGTTAGAGCGACAAAGGGGGGAAGGGGGGAGGGGTTAGAGCGACGAAGGGGGGGGGGAAAAGGGGGGGAGGGAAAAAAGGGGTTTTGGGGTTAGAGCAAACAAAGGGGGAAGAGGGGGGAGGGGGTTAGAGCGAGGGGGGGAAGGGGGGGGGAGGAAAAGGGGAGGGAAAGGGGGGGGGGGAAGGGAAAGGGGAAAAGGGAGGGGGAAAGAGGAAAGGGGTTAGAGGACAAAGGGGGGAAAAGGGGGGGAAAAGGGGAAAAGGGGGTTAGAGCGACGAAGGGGAAGGGGGGGGGGGGGTTTTAGAGCGACGAAGGGGGAAGAGGGGGGGGGGGGGTTAGAGCAAAGGGGGGGAAGGGGGGCAGAGGGGGGGAAAAGGGGGGGGGGGGGGGTAGAGCGACGAAGGGGGAAGAGGGGGGGGGGAAAAGGGGTTAGAGCGACGAAGGGGGAAGAGGGGGGGAGGAAAGGGGTTAGAGCGACGAAGGGGGAAAGGGGGGGGGGAGGGGTTAGAGCGACGAAGGGGGAAGGGGGGGGGAGGGGAAAAGGGGGGTTTAGAGCGACGAAGGGGGAAGGGGGGGGGAGAGGGGTTTAGAGCGACAAAGGGGGGAAGGGGGGGAGAGAAAGGGGGTTTAGAGCGACAAAGGGGGGAAGAGGGGGGGAGGAAAAGGGGGTTAGAGGGGACGAAGGGGGGCAGAGGGGGAAGGGGTTGGCGACGAAGGGGGAGAGGGGGAGAGGAAAAGGGGTTTAGAGCGACGAAGGGGAAGAGGGGGAAAGGGGGGTTAGAGCGACAAAGGGGGAAGGGGGGGAAAGGGGTTAGAGGAGAAGGGGGAAGAGGGGGAGGGGGAAAGGGGTTAGAGCGACGAAGGGGGAAGGGGGAAGGGGTTAGAGCGAAAAGGGGGGAAGAGGGGGAGAGGAAAGGGGGTTTAGAGCGACAAAGGGGAAAGAGGGGGAGGGGAAAAAGGGGTTTGAGCGACGAAGGGGGAAGAGGGAGAGAGGAAAGGGGTTAGAGCGACGAAGGGGGAAGAGGGGGAGAGGAAAGGGGTTAGAGCGACGAAGGGGGAAGAGGGGGAGAGGGGTTAGAGCGACGAAGGGGGCAGAAGGGGGGGGAGGGGTTAGAGCGACGAGGGGGCAGAGAAAGGGGGTTGGGTTTGTAGGTGAAAGTGATGTTTTTTCTCTCTGTTTTCCTCTATATGCGGAGAGCCATCGGGACGAGACTTAATAAAGGTGTCTCACTGGGGTGTCCAGTTTTTAGAGATGGTAGGACGGTTCATTACGTCGACGTTGAGTCCTCCCAGTTTAACGTTTGACCCGAAGCGAGTCTCTCTCATCTTTAAAGGGACAGAAGAGGCTGCGGTATTTTCGTGTTCTGATGTGGTTTCAAGAGTTGTCATTTTACCTTCTATTGTGGCTCCAAGGATTTCTGAAGATGAGCTTTGTCGCCAAAATAAATAACCACACACACACACACACACACACACACACACACACACACACGCACACACACGCACAAACCCCCACACCACACACAAACCCCACACCAACACAACACACACACACACACACACACACAACCACACAAACACACCAAAACACAAAACCACCAACACACACACCCACACCCCACAACAGCACAAAACACACACACGAGTATTGCATAAGTTTAATATTACTCTCACCATAATATAAGTGTTATTTCCTTAGGGTCCTCGTTATCTCAGGCGAAATTTCAGATTCAGATATACTGTGATTATATGAACAGATTTATCATTGCTCTCATTTTGCCTCTTATTCTCTCTTATTCTCTTGTTCTCCCCTTCCCCTTCTCTCTCTCTCTCTCTCTCTCTCTCTCTCTCTCTCTCTCTCATACACACACACACACTCATACACACTCCCTCCCTCTTTTCCCCTTTCTCTTCTCTTCTCCTCTCTCTCATAACACACACACACTCATGCACACTCCCTCCCTCTCTCTCTCTCTCTCTCTCTCTCTCTCTCCTTCTCTTTTTTTTCTCTCCCTCCTTCCACGAACTCTACCCCAGTCACCCCCCCTCCAAAAAAAAAAAAAAAAAAAAAAATCAAACACAATAATAAAACAAAGTAAAATTAAATAAAACCAAAGAAAACGGTGAAATAAAAATCAGTCAGTATCCGCCTCTCCGCCAAGCAAGTCTTTTGTTGGTACTAAGAAACCTGGCGCCCTTTGTCGTCGTTGCGGGCACCAAGGTCCGTTTTTGTGCACAAATTCCTGTTTTAGATTCGCCTGGCGCTGCGCAGTCCTCATTTATCGGTCAAGTTATTTACGGCTATGTATTCTGGAAATTGTGGATTTACTCGAGTATTAGTAATAACAGGCAATCACACACACAACACACACACACAACACACCACACACAAACCCAAAACAACCACACACACACACACAAAAAAAAAAAAAAAAAAAAAAAAAAAAAAAAAAAAAATCTATACCTCACTGTACGAAGAAAAATTGGTACCTTGATCATATCTAATATCCCTCAAAGAAATGCAGAGGAATAACCTTATATTAAATTTTTTCGAAATTTCCCATGACAATTAACATGTAGTAACCCGATTGATAGCTATAACGAGACATTATTTCTAACCTCTCTCGAAAAGAAAAGATTGGCACGTATGCTATTATTTGTACTGCATAGCCTCCTTCCTTTACATAGCATAACTCGAGAATTTACAACCCTTTCCACTTCTCTTTACTCCGCATGATACAAACAAACACAAAATGCTCTCAATGTGTGATCCAAATTGTTAGGTCCTGCGATCATTTATTTATTTACTTATTTATACATGAAAGTCGTCGATAAAATCCTACCGTTCCCTTTTAATTCATCGTTCTGAATCCTTATGTATTGTGGACATTTTCAAAATTGTTCGTACAGGACTCGTTTGTATTCCTGGTCAACAAACAAACGAGAAAACAATAACATCCAATGGAATATTCTTTTTTTATGAAACAACTATGGCGAAAATAAAGCATTGCTGATTTCATTTTACCGCTTAATTTAAAGTTATTGCTAATAAATCATGCGTGAACACAAGCGAAAGATCGAAAGTCCGAAGCATAAATACATTCGAACACCTTTTTCTTCCATTTACGCACTACGATCTCATCTCAAAACACGTGATTATTATCTTATCAGTTACCCCATAAATTATACCATGTATATTCCCCATCTCACAGATAAAGTTGGTCTTTGAATATATGGATTCGTGAATATATATATCCCCCTCGCCGCTTGCAACCCGGAAATATTGAAAGTGTAAATTTATTCGTCCAAAGGGATCGTACGTATTCTCCATATACTTTCAATACGTTCCGTTTTTATTGAACGCTGGGGGTCGATCGGGTAATGGTTGAAGGACAAAAAGGAAATACATTTAAATTTTGATTTCTTGCGAGTTTCCCGTCCAATAAAAAGGGAGGAAGAGGAGAAAAAGAAGAAGGAAAAACATTGAATATTTAGCATCTACATTCTCCCTCGGATACAACCACGTGGATCTAAAGATAGGGATGCTGGTTCCTCCCCCATAAGAGGCTTAGGAAGTATGGTATATATATTGAATATACATAGATTTTCTCCCCTCCCCTTTCCCCCATCGCGGTAGACCTTCGCTAGCTAACTCGATTGCTATGCATGGTAATCTGAGTGGTTCTTGGTTTAAATGCGTTCGAAATAGAGTGTGTTAACCCCTAAGGATATTTCACTGAA
>NC_051393.1:2824979-2829979 GCF_015228065.2 Penaeus monodon
ACCCGTCTTCATTTCCGTTTTACCTTCTTTCTGCCTTTTTGTAGGTGTTGGTTTCTTCCCTATCTCTTGTAACCCTCCTCTCCCTGCCTCATCAGGCCAGAAGATGAAACCCAGTATATTTTACATTATTTTTATATATAATATATTTTAATTAATATTATATAATAATTATAATATATAATTTTATATATAATTTTTATATAATATAATTTAAAACACAAAAACCCCACACACACACACACCCCCACAAAAACCCAAACACCACAAAAATATGTGTGTGTGTATGTGTGTGTGTTTTTGTGTTGAAAATGTGTTTTAAATATTATCGTATTAAGCCCCTTTTTTTCTCTCCCCCTTCTCTCTCCCCCTTCTCTCCCCTCTCTGTTTCTCGGTTTTTTCTCCCTTTTGTTTCCCCCTTCCTCCCCCTCTTCTTCTTCCCCTCCCTCTCTCTCTCTTCTCCCCCTTTTTTCTCTCTCTCTCTCTTTTTCTCTCTATTATATATATATATATTTTATTAATTTTAAAATATTTTATATATATATTATATATATATTTTATATTACACACACACACACAAAACACACACACCACACAACCACCCCTTTTAAAATATATATTTAAAATTTTATATATAAAATTTTAAATCTATATTTAATATATAAAAATTATATTATTATATAAAATATTTATAAAAATTATTTTTTATCAATATATTTTTAATTTAATGCGATATTGCACAAAAAATATATTTTTAGGTGATAGAGGTTTATGCTTTTAGTTTAAGGGTTTTTTTTAAAATTTTTTTAAACGAGTCCTGATTTTTCCCTTTTCCCAAATTTTCTAAACACTTTTTTTCAACTTTTTTCCCTTAAATAAACTTCCAGAAAAGGGAAAAAAAATTTTCCCGGGGCCCCAAAGTATTTTTTTGCCAAAAGTTAAATTGGGCCAAATTTATCGGAAAACCCTGTTTCCTTCCGGGCCACTAAATTTTGGGTATTTTGGGCTCTCTCCCCTCCCCTCTCTCTCCCGTTTTTCTCTCTACTCCCCCTATTTTTTCCCTCCCCTCTCTCTTTCTCCTTCACTCTCTCTCTTCCCCCTTTCTCTATCTCTCTTTCTATCCCCCCTTTCTCTATGATCTAACCACTCGGCTACCACGGCCTCTATATATGTATATATATATGTATGTATATATATATATATATAAAATTTTAATAAAAAATATATTTAATAATATATATATATATATTTTATATATAAAATTTATATATATACATACTCAACAAAAAAATATTTAAAATTAAAATAATTATTATATATATATCTATTATATTATTATTTTCTAAATATAAATTATATAATATATAATATTATAAATAAATATTATATTTTATAATTATATATATTATATATTTAATATATTTAAAAAGCCCCCGGGAGTTGCTTTTGTTTTCTCACAAAAAAAAAAACTGCAATGCACAAAATTTGGGACAGCCCCAATAAATGACGCGTTTAAAAGTCGAATAAAAGAAAAACCCTCATAACTTTGTATTTTTACATGCAAACGCCCCAAACCAAACCTTCCCAATTTGATGAAGAAAATTTTTTTTTTTTATAACTTTCCTCCAAGAAATTTTTAGACAAAAATTTCCCCTAACAAAAGATGAAAAAAGTAATTAGGGAGACCTCAACCCCAAAGTGGGCCCCAAAAATGATCAAAAAAAAATGACATCTGGGGAAAAAATTTCGACCTTGGTGTTTATAAGGGAAAGAGGGTAAAAGATTTTTTAAATTCTTTTAATACAAATATTCTGGGTTTATAGCCAACACGGGGTTCCCAAACACCACCCAAACTTTTGCACACGGGGGTTTTAAAACCCCAACCCAAAATAACCCCAAAAACCCAAAATTGACTACTTTGTTTTTAAACCAGAAATGGAAGATTTCCCTAAAAAAGGGGGCCCAAAAAAAAAACCTGGTGCCGACTGCAACAGTGACCCCCAAACTCTAACTATGACTTTCAAATAAGACTAAAAAAGATGGAGTGTCCAAACACCACCTCTAAGCTCGACTACAAAACTATTGACAACAATTACAGAATTACAGTGTCAAACAAATTTAAAATAATCAATTTTGAAGATGATAAAACACCAAATGAGTTTGGGGGAAGAGGAAAAGAACTCCTGCTGAGCACTGCTTAAGAACTATCGCCAAAAAGAAAAGACAAATTCCCCTGGATATCTGAAGAAACACTAAGTGAAACTGAAAAAGAAGATGCCAAAAAATCAAAGGGTATCAATAATCCAGTTGAAGAAGTAATTTACAAAAACCAAAAAAAAAAAAAAAAAAAAAAATCAAAGATTATTGCGACGAGATAAGGAAAACTATTTAAATGAACATTGCCAAAGAATTAAAAACTTTTCTATCAATAAGACAACTAAAGAACTCTACCAGGGAGTACGAAACATCACACGAAAATTTGAACCTACAATGGACACTATCAAAACTGAAGATGGACTAGTTTTATGTGAAGTCAAAGATAGATGGAATCAATATTGTTTCAACTTATACAAAAAGAATAAAGATCTAACAACAATATTAATTAGCCCTCAATAACAGCGAATATGAACCACCGCCACTGCTAGACGAAGTTTAAAAAGCCATAAAAAATTAAAAATAACAAGAGCCCGGAATATATGAATAACAGCAGAACTAATCAAGAATGCTGGCGAAAGTGTTGAATACTACTTCTACAAACTTTGTACGAAAATTTGGAATGAAAGAAGATGGCCAGAAGACTGGGTAAAATCAGTCTTTACTCACATACCTAAATTAATAATAAGTCACAGCAGCAAAATTTTGTTGAAAATTATTGCTGAAAGAATGAAGTTAAAGTTAAGAGAAGAAATTGCAGACGAACAAGCAGGTTTTCGCCCTGGAAAGGGTACCAGAAATCAGATTCTAAATCTAAAATTGATCATAGAGAAAAATAGAGAACATCAGAAAGACCTATACCTGTGTTTCATCGATTATGTGAAAGCTTTTGATACTGTTGATCACGATATCCTCCTGGAATAACATGAACGATATTAAATTTTCCAAAACCATCACCACTAATAAAAGCCATGTATGACCAACAACAAGCAACTGTAAGAACCACTTATGGTACCCGAATGGTTCGAAGTCAACCAAGGAGTACGAAAAGGGTTGCATTCTTGTCTCCGCACCTTTTTAAATATATATTCTAAGCAATTATGAGAGGTGCTCTAGAGAATTTTGAAGGAACTTTGGATGTTGGAGGATACAAATTAAATCTAAGATACGCCGATGATATAGTTTTAATTACCAGCAGTATCACTGAACTACAACAACTACTAGATAAAGTTAGAGAAGCAAGCGAAAAGGCTGATTTATTTCTTAATGCCAAGAAAACTAAGACTATGAAGATTCGAAGATAACCGACAATGAACGATGATGAACATGTTACAATCAATAGAGTGGTTGTGGAAAATGTGAAACAAACGAAAAGAGTTCACTTATCTTGGAGCTGTTTTTACTAATACATATGATGATTCACCGGAGATAAAAAGAAGAATTGCCTTTGTCAAAAACGCCACAGTTGCTCTCAATAACATCTGGAAAGACCGAAGCATTACCTTACGGACAAAGTTGAGGTTATTGAACTCATTAGTTTTCCCAGTTGTGTCATATGGTTCTGAGTGTTGGGTGCTGAAGAAGATAGACAAGAAAAAGATCAATAGTTTTGAAATGTGGTGTTACAGACGAGTACTACGTATTAACTGAACAGAAAAGAAAACGAATGATGAAGTGCTGAGAAAAATAAATTCTAAAGACCGGCTGTTGGACATCTTGAACAAAAGGAAACTAAAGTTTATTGGTCATGTGATGAGAAGTAAAAGTATTGAGAAAAATTTGCTGACAGGGATGGTGATAGGAAACAGAGGAAGAGGCAAACCGAAGACAAGACTGAGCGACGAAGGATAGTGGAGAGGTCCACCACGGCTGCTCCAACATGAGCATACCGTTATTGATGATGATTATATATATATATATATATATTATATATATATATATATATATATATATATATATATATATATATATATATATATATATATATAATTTGCAACGCAAAATATGTAAGGGATATAAGCAGGCACAGAATCAATACGGGAATCACATATCCACTCAGGTCACCTCTGAGAGCAAATGATATTGTTCATAAATGTTCTCCTCTTGTCAGTGCCGTTCTTAAAGAAGAACACATGAGTCCGTGTGATCTAGATATCTTATGTTAAACAGAGATAGGGAGAGAGAGAGAGAGAGAGAGAGAGAGAGAGAGAGAGAGAGAGAGAGAGAGAGAGAGAGAGAGAGAGAGAGAGAGAGAGAGAGAAAGAGAGAGAAAGAGAGAGAAGGAGAGAGAGAGACAGAGAGAGACAGACAGTCAGATAGATAGATAGATAGATAGGTAGATAGATAGATAGATAGAGACAGATAGATAGACAGATAGATAGAGATAGATAGATACATAGATAGATAGGTAGATAGAGAAAGAGGCAGAGAGAGAGAGAGACAGATAGAGAGAGCGTAAGAGAGAGCGAGAAATAGATAGATAGATAGATAGATAGATAGATAGATAGATAGGTAGGTAGTTAGATAGATAGATAGATATGTAGATAGATAGATAGATAGACAGATAAATAGACAGATAGATAGAGAGAGGGAGAGAAAGAGAGAATGAGCTCCATTTTAATGAAAATTAATACACAGGCAAGCTATCTTGTTTGTGACTCTGAATATACCATTGCTATATCATATACATTGTCTTAATATAATGTGCGTTTTGATATGATGAGATTCAAGACGATACTGTATAATGTAGAATGAAAATTGTAATGTTCATCTGTTTCATTATATTATCTAGGGATGAACTTAATTGATTGATATATTATAACTATCCATCTATCTGTCTATGTGTCGAT
>NC_051393.1:2842479-2844973 GCF_015228065.2 Penaeus monodon
TCCTTCTTTCTCTCTCCTCTTCTCCCTCTCTTCCTCCTTCTTTCTCTCTCTCTTCCTCCCTCATTCTCTCTCCACTTCTCCCTCTCTTCCTCCTTCTCTCACCCCTCCCGTCCTGCTCCTCCCTTCATCTCCCTCCTCCTTCCTACCCCTCTCCCCCCTCTTCCCCCCCCCTTCTCTCCCCCCTCCCCCTCCCCCCCAGCTTGAACAGACGATGAACCTGCGCATCAGCTTAGAGGACCCCCTGACCCCGGCCATGCAGGGGGGGGAGACGGAGGGAATTGGGGGCTCTCCTGACATGACTCGTGACCCTTCCTCTCTGGCCTCCAAAGCTCTGCCCTTGCAAGTAAGTTGTTTGTTGTTGTTGTTGTTGCTGTTGTAGGGGTTGTTGTTGTTGTTGTTGGTGATAGATTTGTTGTTGGTGTTGTTGGTGGTGCTGATAGATTTGTTGTTGCTGTTGTTGTTGGTGGTAATGGTGGTGATAGCTTTGTTATTGTTGCTCTAATTGGTGGGTTTGTTGTTGTGTGATTTTAAATATGGGGTTTTGTATTTTTAATTTTTATACCGTCATCATTATTATGATTATCATCATACTATTCCTCTTCCAATTATATATTTTTTATGTTTGCCTTCGCTCTACCCCCCCCTTCAAATTTATTTTTTTTTTCCTATTAAACGAATCGAGTTTGTATACAAGAAAATGCGGGGCTTTTGACTTATTAATGATATTGATGAGTTTTGTGTTTATTTTCCTTCTGATTATGACTTTCTGTCATTTCTAGGAAATTGGTAATATTAATCTGATCTTATAGTCTCTTATATATCAAGTATTAAAGAAAATTATAGGAAATGTAGAACACATACATACACACATACACATATGCACACGCCACACACCCACACACACATACCACACACCACCACACACTCACACAAAACAAAGTAACAAAGCACAAACACCCCACACACACAACAAAACACAAAACACACACACACACCACGCCACACACACAACCACCCCCCAAAACACAACACACACAACACACACACACCACACAACAACAAAAACCCCACCAACACACACACACAAACACACACACTCGCACACACACACACTATTATCTCCTCTGGAAGGTTACGGAACAGAGAGCTATGTATGTCACCTTAGGACGGACCACACAGGAGCCCAGGTCCCATAAGCTGTAGACTGAGGACTTAGGACTTAGGACTTAAACCTGGACTTAAACCTGGACTTAAACTTAAAAACGGCATAGTTTTCCTTAAGAGAAAGTGTATTCCCAAACATCTTTCCTAAGCACCCCCCTCTCTCACCCCCCCCCCCAAAAAAAAAAAAAAAAAAAAAAGTCAAAGAAGGTAGACATAACCTACTTCCTGAATTTGGAAAAATTTGAGGTGGACAACTACATGTGAGGAAGAGAGGAAGGGGAAGATGAAGAAAAGAAAAAAAAGGGGAAAAGGGAGGGAAGAAAAGGGAAAAATGAAAAAAGAAATGGTGAAGGAAAAAGGGGGGGGAGGGGAGGAAGAGGAGGGAGAACAAAAATTGAAGAAAGAAGAAGAAGAAGGGGGAGGAGAGGGAAGAGGTATAATGATGAAGATGGTGATGAAGAGGAAAAAGAAAATGCAAATGGAGCAGAATAATAATAACAATAAGAAAAGTTTAAAGAGAATCGATCCATATTTTTCTATAAATCAAAAGCTAAAATAGGAAAAAGTTTTTAAAAAGTAAACCTTCGCCTTTTTTCGCATGAAGACAATTTTAAGATAACACTAGATAAAATTTTAAAAAAGAGAGAGAGGGGGGGAGAAAGAGAGGAGAGAAGGGAAAAAGAGAAGGAAAAGAGAGAGAGAGAGAGAGAGAGAGAGAGAGAGAGAGAGAAGGGGAGAGAGAGAGAGAGAGGAGAAGGGAGACAGAGAGGGGAGAGAAGAGAGAAGAGAGAGGAAAAGAAGAGAGGAAGAGAGGAGAGAGAGAGGGGGAAAAAAAAAAAAAAAAAAAAAAAGAAAGAAAGAAGAGAGAAGAGAGAGAAGAGAAAAGAGGAGAGAGGAGGAGAGAAAGAGAGAGGGAGAGGAGAGAGGAGAGAGAGAGAGAGAGAGGGGGAGGGGGAGAAAAAGAGGAAGAGAGAGAAAAAGGGGAAAAGAAAAAAAGAGATTAGATTCGAAACCCCTTTTGAAGACAATTTCGCGAGAGCAAACACACCAAAAAAAAAAAAAAAAAAAAAAAATCTAAAAGAAAACCCATAGAGATCAAACCTTTTTTTTTTCTAAACAGAAGGGGGGAAAAGGGCCCCCAAAAAACCCCCCCCCGGAAAAGGAATCCCCCAAAAAAACCTTTGCCCCCCCCTTGCATTTTAACCCACAAACAAAGCCAAACCCCCCCCCCCTCCCTTTAAAAAAAAGATTTTTTTTTTTTTTTTAAAGGCCCCCCCCCCCCCCCCAAAAAATTTTTTTTTTTTTTTTTTCCCCCCATTTTTTTTTTTTT
>NC_051393.1:2872573-2880073 GCF_015228065.2 Penaeus monodon
TGTGTGTGTGTGTGTGTGTGTGTGTGTGTGTGTGTGTGTGTGTGTGTGTGTGTGATAAACATACATACACACATATGCATCGATATATTATTTCAAATCTTATATCATTAATTCACATTCACATTCATTGGCATATCTCACATTTATATTTACATCAAGTTTACATTCTATATAAAAAATCATAATCATATTTGATATTCCTACTTATTTTATATCTATACATCGGTAACTAATTAATTTTACCTGAATTTCAATTGTTTTAATATGTTATTTACTTTTCCTTCATTTTTTGCCTAACAGTCGATTGACACTCTTGTTCAAGCTGCATTAGATTTTTTTTGCGTGTTATTATTGTTATTGTTATTGTTATTGTTATTGTTATTATTATTATTATTATTATTATTATTATTATTATTATTATTATTATTATTATTATTGTAATAATTATTTCATCTATTTATTTTTTATCATCATCATCATCATCATCATCATCATCATCATCATCATCATCATCATCATCATCATCATCATCATCATCATCATCATCATCATCATCATCATCATCACCAATATTACAATCATTATTATTATCTATTTCTTATTCTTGTTATTTACTGACGTATTTATTTATTTATTTATTTATTTATGGATTCAGCCAAACATCTTAAAACTTTGCAATTCACATATTTAAGAAAAATGTGAAATGAACTGAAGAAGAAGATTTCCAAAGTTGACATTGACACATAGCCTGTTTACTGTGTTTCATGGTGATGGTACTGACTATGGTGATCCTTTACAATGGTCGAATTTAGGATTGAATTATATATGGTAAGGATGATGATAACCATTCCTTATTCTTCGTATATTATTATTTTTTTTATAGTGCTATATGATCTTGATATCTAGCATATTTATTTTAACTATTAGTCATTATTTTATTGAGGCATTTTATAAGGGAGAAAAAAAAATATGATGAAGGATCTAAACGTGAAATAAAGATATAAAAAGGCGATGTAAAAATAATAATAATAATAATAATAATAAAAGAAAAAAAAACTTGGAAAATATCCTGACGTGTTGAGCCAACGAAAGAAGATCCATATACAGCTTTCACCTCACTATATTAAGACAGAATGGTTCAAGTTTCCTTCATCTTCCCTGAGTGCTTTTGGCTCGGAAGGAGACACCCTCCCCCTCGCCCCTTTTTTTTTCTCACCCCCCCCTGGAATCTCCTCCTCTCTCCCCCCTCCCCCTCTCCCCTTGGATGCTCTTACTATCTCCATCTCCGTATCTCTTCACTCCCTCGCCTTATCCTCTTCCTCCTCTTACGCTCGGGAACCTCACACCTTCCATATATCTCCTGCTTCACTAATCACTAATCGCTTCCTTCTCCTCCTCCCTTATTCTTATCTCCTTGTCTCTTATTCCCATCTCATCTCCCCATATACTTTCTCCCTCTCTTCCAATCGTCTTCTTTCTCCTTTCTCCTCCATCCATGTCTCCTCTCCCTCACCTTCCCCATCTCTCTCCCTCTATCCCTCCGCGACTTCCCCCCTCACCATCTTTTTCTCCCTTTTCTCTCATTCTTTCACCCTTCCTCTCCCTCCTCTTTCTCCGTCGTCCTCCTCCTCTTTTTCCTTCATCCTCTTCCTCTCCCTCCCATACCCTACCCCTAGCCCTCCCTCACCCTCCTCCTCACCCACCCTCCCTCTCTCCCTCATCCTCCTACTTACCTTCTTTCGCCCTCCTCCTGTCCCTCCCTCACCCTCCTACCTTCCCTCCCTCAACCTCCTCTCCTTACTTCCTTCCTCCTCTCCCTCCCTCCCACTCTCTCCCTCACCCCCCCACTTTCCTTTTCTCTCACCCTCCCTCTCTCTCCCCAACCTCCCATACCCTGCCCCTCTCTCTCTCCCTCACCCTCCCTCTCCCTCTCACACCCATACCTCCCCCACACCCACCCAAGCTCCCCATACCTCCCCCACACCCACCCAAGCTCCCCATACCTCCCCGACTCCCACCCAAGCTCCCCATGCCATGGGAACGCTTGCTTGCATCAGTTACTCCAGCGTCCCCATACACATTACTGTCACTAACGACGTCGGGGAAAGTACCCGATTTCCAAAAGTTTTTACTCCCTTACCTTTTTTTATATCTTTATTTTTTTCCTCGTTTCCCTTGAGTTGGGAAGGGGGTGGGGTGAAGGGGGGATGGGATGGGGAGAGAGGAGGAAGAAGAGGGGAGAGAGGAGGAAGAAGTAGAGAGAGAGGAGGAAGAAGAAGGGGAGAAAAGGGGAGAGAGAAGGAAGAAGAGAGAGGGAAAAAAGGAGAGAGAGGAGGAGGAAGAGAGAGTAGTAAAAGAGAAAAGGGTAGTGGAGAAGGAAAGACGAAGAGAGCGGAATGTGGAAGGAGGGAAGGATAGAAAAAAGTGAGGAAAGAGAGGAAGTAAGAGAGGGGAAGAGGGGAAGGGAAAGGAGGAGAAGGGGAGATAAACTGAGGGAGGGAAAAGATGCGAAGAATAAGGATAGGAAGGGAAGGAACCTAGGAACAGAGGAAGGGGAAGGAGAAGGAGGAGGAGAAAGGGAAGGGGTGACAGAGGGAGGGAAGGGGAAGGGGAGGTGGGGGAGGGGCGACAGAGGGGGGGGAGGAGAAAGGGATGTGAGGAGGGGAAGAGGAACAGGAAAAGGCGACAGAGGGAAGAGAAAGGGAAAGGAAAAGACGCGATATAAGGAAGGGAAAAGGACGGGGAAGCGGGAGGGGGAGAGGACGGGGAAGGGGAGGGGAGGGGGAAGGCTTTTAATGATCGACCGGGATCTAATTTTCATGGGAAGTCCAAGGTCGGGAGAGGCTGCTTGGCTTTTCTCTCTCTCTCTCTTTGCTGCTGTGGATATTGGAAGCCAAAATACCTGGTATGTTTGAGAGTAATCACACACACACTCACACAATAAAGGCATACGAGTAAATGTCTGCACATATATATATATATATATATATATATATATATATATATATATATATATATATATATATATATATATATATATATATATATTGTCTGTCTGTCTGTCTCTTTCTCTCTCTCTCTCTCTCTCTCTCTCTCTCTCTCTCTCTCTCTCTCTCCTCTCTCTCTCTCTCTCTATATATATATATATATATATATATATATATATATATATAAATATATATATATATATATATATATATATATATATGTATATATACATACATATATACATACATATATACATATATATATATATATATATATATATATATATATATATATATATATATATATATATATATATATATATATACATATATACATACACACACACACACACACCCCCCACACACACACACAAATCCACACACACACACACACACACACACAAACCCACACACACACATACACACACACACACACACACACACACACACACACACAACACACACACACACACACACACACACACACACACACACACACACACACACACACAAACCCACACACACACACACATACACACACACATACACACACACACATACATCCACATATCCATCCCTCGACAAAATATCTCAATAAAAACCTGCCTCTTCTCCACGCATTCTCCCCATCATCACCATCCCTTCTCTTCATCTTCTTCAGAGACCATCTTCGCCAACATGACACTCATGGTGAAGTTTCATTTCCTGCGCTGTTAGCTGTCACTCGAAACCCTTCTGGGACCCTCCGGCGTGGCTATCTGATACCTGGATTTAGGTTCGTTCTTTTATGGGTAATTACAAGCGTACGGTTCTCTCTCTTTCTTTCTTGTTTTCTCTCTCTCTCTCCCCCCCCCCCCTCTCTCTCTCTCTCTCTTTCTCTCTCTCTCTCTCTCTTTCTTTTTTACTTTGTCTCTTTTCTCCCTCTTCCCCTTTTTCTATTTCTCTTCTCTCTCTTTTCTTTCTCTTTCTTTCCTCTCTGTCTTTGACTCTGTTTGCCTGCTTTCCTGTCTGTCTGTCTGTCTCCCACCCTCTCTTCTCCGCCTTTGTCTCTGTTTGCCTGTCTGTCTGTCTGTCTGTCTCTCTCTTTCTCTCTCTCTTTCCTTCACTCCCCTCTCTCTTTGTCTCTCTCTAACCTCCTCCTCCATAATGTTCTACCTACTGTATGCCGTTGCCTTAAGGTGCGGACGAACTGTCCTTGTTTTTATTTATATTCATATTATTATTTTTGTCCATACCACTATCACTTATATTATTATTATTCATATTATCATCGTTATACATAGTACTATCACTCATGTTATTGCTACTCATATTACTCACATCCATGTGATTATTATCATTATAATTAGGATACTACTGTTACTACTACATATGATAATAATAATCAGTAGTATCATAAATATCATTATCAACATCGTCATCACACCATCATCCTTAGAATAATCATTCGTACTATGATTATCGCCATTTCTCCTATCACTTCCTATCAATATATTCGACAAACAATGGCCTCTGTATCAGTGTGTGAAACCTTCCGACATAAAACGCTCAACACAGCTCCGGATTGTATTACAGACTGGCCGTGAAGAAGTCAGCATTTTCTCACGTGTAAGATGTTAGATCCCATGGATGTTTGGCGCACGGGTAGCCCGGCTGAAGACGGGGATTTGCATCGATCCCTGGCGCGTAGGACTCGGGCACTGCTTACGAGGGATGAGGAACAGGGAACATGGAATCCTGCAGTAGAGATCGAATGCATTTTCTGAACGGGCCACATCTCCCATGTATAGTTGCAGTTCGCTCAGCTAATGGTCATTTCGAATCCTGGTGGGGTATTCTAAGCATCAGAGAGGAATATCCTAGAAGTGAGGCTCCTTAACTTTCCAGGCTGGTGCAACCTCGACTTCCAAGTGGTTTCCTAGTGCCCTCCCCCATAACATGACACTTATGGTGTCACACACGACACGCATGCGAACACGCACGATTTTATTTTGGTATGTTTCAAATTAAAAACAAGATGTATTTCACAAATACAATCTCAGTTATTCCCTCTATTAAATGCATACCTGTTCATTTATCTTCATGTTGATGACATATTTTGTCATTCAGAGTTTTAAGAACCAAAGTTATTTATTAGCTACTCCTAATGCCATCCTGCCGCCCACCTACCGCCTCTTTTGCCTCAACGTCCCCCCCCGATCTTTCCACCGCCCACGTTGGGAACCAATGTCCTATGTGAAGGTGGTAAGGCAGTCTGTTACCACCTCCGGGCTTACTGAGGGGCGAGGTTATCTCTGGACAGAAAAAAGGGGATCGCTGATTGGCCATTGAGCCATTACACTACTAAGCCATACTTGACAAGGTATTCACTGCCATCCTTCTGAAACGCACTAGACACCATCTCCCGAGGCAATCTGAATTCTCAGCAGACTGTATGTATGCTCATGCACCGAGTGATTGTAGAGCGCCGTTGTGAGTTCGATTGTAAGCTGCTGTATCCTGTGTCGACCACAAGAAGGTGTTTGATTCGCTACTTCGTTAATTACGCTTGAATGTCCCAAATCTCAATAAATACAGTTATCTGACTCTCTAGAGTCCCTAGCAGCAGCTTTTGATCCTTTGGGCAGTGGGTGAAGCTCTTAGGTCTAAAGGTTTCATGGATCAAGACCAAGCTAGTAGGTTTTGGGAGTCTGGGTGTTCAGTTTATGCATGCTTGCGGCAAAGAATCGAATTCACTTAGGGTTTACTTATATTCATAGCGTGGTCCATGACAATGGGCTGTCGGACTAGAAACTCCAAATACATATTAGTCTGGCAGCAGCAATCATAAACTCTATGGAAAAAAAGGAAATACCAGGAGCTGTGTCAAAGGACCAAACCACACTTCCTCGCTTCACCAGCTTTGCTACATTGACGCATTTTGTAGCAGGTCCCTAAGTCGGTTCATGAGATCCAACATATTGTACCGTAAGACTAACATAGGATCTGGTCATTTGGAAGATCCTGCCTATCAGGATGTCACCTTCAGAGACAGCCCAAGGAGCAGGAGGCCTCTGGAACATCCCAGAAAGCTGTGACTTGGGTAAAGTGATCAATTATGTTGTGAGAAATTCGAGATGGACTGTGGTTTCGCTCGTCAGCTCACTAGGAGGGTCCATTAGTATGGTTATGAAACTACTACTAATTTAATATTAATAACAAAGATAATGTCAATGATGATGATGATAATGACGATGATGATGATGATGATGATGATGATGATGATGATGATGATGATGATGATGATGATGATGATGATGATGATGATGATGATGACGACGACGACGATGACGATGATGATAATAGTAAAAATAACTATTGTCTGTGATATTAATTTTTTTTTTCTCATAAATATGATTATTATAGTGTCATTATTACTATATTGTCATTATCATTATCAAATCAATATCATAATTTATTATAACCATTATCTCTCTCACACACACAGTAATAATCATTATTACTGTTACTAGTATTGATATTATTATCATTCATTACCATTCATTATCATTATCATCATCATAATCATTATTTCCATTGTTATTATCATCATTATTACTGGTATAAACGACATTACCATTGTTGCAATTACTTTACGCCGTTAGAATTGAAAATTACATCAAACCAAATCATACACTATATTTTACAAGGGCCTTGAGCTCCCCTTCCTTATGTCAATAATTCTATATCATCTATCATACTAATTTACTTGTTTATCCTCTACAAATCGGATGCATTGTTTTCGATTCATTATATAATACTCGGTCTTTCCATAACGACAGCCTTAAGCTTATGATAGCCGCTCTGTGAAATGATTTTTTTTTTAGAAGATAATGAAATTATTGGTTTTGATAAAATGAATGAGATGTAGTCATCGATAAAGCTTTATTTTTAGCAGAACCGAAATTTTGTCTATTGTTCTGACATGGATATCAATATCTATTTGCTAATATTGACGGTCTTTTGATTAGAGCAAAGTGATATTTGTATTCTTTGCCTGAAAATTCTGTGGTAAATAGTCAAATTCTTATTTTATATATTCATGTACTTAATTTTTGAGATTCAATTCTACTTTTCATCCTACTACGTGTCTAGGATATATGTGTGTATATATATACATACACACACACACGCACACACACACACACACACACACACACACACACACACACACACACACACACACACACATATATATATATATATATATATATATATATATATATATATATATATATATATATATATTTTTTTTTTTTTTCTTTTTTTCTTTTTTAATCAGCATTTACTTTACGATTCGCATACGGAGTTACATAACAGGTAAAATTTACAGGGAAAGAATGGACAGGCTGTTATAAACTATCACTAAAACCACAAAAGCAGCAAGTAATCAATGCTGACTAGAGATTGTACTTTCAGATATGTATAACAATTTCCGTCGCGTTTTGATTCACTGGAATGAAAGCAAAATGGG
>NC_051393.1:2912573-2918983 GCF_015228065.2 Penaeus monodon
TGGTTCGCGAAGGTTGCGTTGGTGATGATGCATTGATGAATGTGAATAAAGGCAGATTTATATTTGTTATTATTACACACACACATACACACATATATCTACTTACACATACATTATACACACACACACACACACACACACACACACACACACACACACACACACACACACACACACACACACCACACACACACACACACACACACACACACAATAAAAATCTATGTGAGTATATATATCAACCCCCCCCTAATCTATGGAGGAGGAGAGGGGGGGCATACTGAATACAGTATGTAATGCTACATCCTTCAACTTCTCGCTTCCTCCCTCTACCTTTCCGTCCCCCACTCAACCTTCCCTTGTTACTCCCATCTTCTTAATATTCACTTCTTCCCTTTAAATATAAGCCTTATATCCGTCTTCTCCCACCTCCCTCTTACTCCTCTTTATCCAGTTTTACCTTCTTCGGTCCCATTTTCTCCCTTCCACTCCCCTTTCCTCTCTTCCTCCCCTCTCCCATTCCCTTTATTCATCCTCTTCCTCCCCTCCCCAACGGTTCCCTTTCCCATCCCTCTTTTCTCTTGAAAACCTCTTATCCTCCTTTCTCGTCCACTCCTTCCTTCTTTAAGTCTCTTTTCTTCCCTCCCTTCATTTCCTCTTCTCCTTCCTTTAACCTACCCCCTCGTATGATTGTGTAAAAGAGTGTGTATGAACTGGTTGTCTAAATACTTCAGTGCAGTGTCTGCTTCCCAGATTTATTCATTTTTATCAACAGTAAAGCAGTGTATAATGTACAGTGCGTTGAGACGTAAATGTTGGCAAATCTCTTGACTTCAGGAGATACAAGAACATAAAAAATATACAGCTTTCCGACAGATTATTAATGCAAATGCTACAGAGTGACTTTCAAGTATGTATTACACCATTCCTTTGACCTCTTTCATAAAATCATATATAATATTCGCGTGTACAGTATTTACAAGTCTTGCTACAGTATGACAGAGGATTCATTTAGATCTATGCGATGGCGATGGGTCTCTCAGATAACGTGAATGAAAAATAAATAAATAAACAAATAAAAAATAAAAACTAATTTGTGTACTCTTAATCACGTGGAAGAAAGTCCCTTTAGATAATGATTATGGAATTTAGGAAAATAGGACCGGATTAATACTGCTCAGGTGATTACGATTTACGACAAATAGGCGCAGATCATCAGCTTTAAAGCATAGGATATAGATGGTATCGAACGTCATCAACAATTTAACAAATATTGCGTTCATACACTGACTATTTCGCTTCACTGCAATGACCTTTTTAAGAAAGTATTAGAAATAATTCTGCTCGAAATAATCCAGCCGCATGTGCAACAGCAAAATTTTATTACAATGGCCCGTTTTCGAAACTGATGCACAAAGCCGCTCTGCATGCTCTGGCCTTGTGGTGCAGGGGTTTGCATGTGGTTGCAGCCTCAAAGTTTAAGCTCAGACCACTATATCCTCTCATCTCGCTGTAACAAAGTACCCTGTGAAATCGCGGAAATGATGGCACTAGTTTTGAAATATTATTTCAGTCGAAACGCACTTTAAGTGTACAGACACATGTAATATGATTTTGGAATGCGTATAAATATGTGCATGTGTGTGTGCGTGCGTGTGTATGTGCGTGCGTGCGTGTGTGTGTACGTACGTATATAATACAAACACACAAACACACACACACACACACACACACACAGACACACACACACGCGCGCGCGCACACACACGTCATCAGAATATCGATTCACAGGAAACCAGGAAGCAAGTTTTCCCCACCATGGAAAGAGAACTGTGTATATTCAGTTCTTTGACCTCGTGACATTATCGTAATACCTCCCCCTCCCCCAGTAGTAATCGACAGATGGACACGTGTGTGAGGCTTACATAAGGGATTGGGTGGTACAGAACTTGTTCATGGAAGGAGAGAGAGAGTGAGAGAGAGAGAGAGAGAGAGAGAGAGAGAGAGAGAGAGAGAGAGAGAGAGAGAGAGAGAGAGAGAGAGAGAGAGAGAGAGAGAGAGAGAGAGAGAGAGAGAGAGTATACATTGTGAAGGGTCATTAACAGATGGGACCGGTGACCTCACCTCACCTCAGGTGTTCGTACATTTCCCCCCAGCTGTCTCACTATTCCTTCGGGGGATGCTCACTACTTATACCGAGGATGATCTAGCCTAGACAGTTCGTGCTCAGCGGTCACTGTGCGCGACCCTGTGCAGCGCTTTTACCCTAAGCCAAGTGGAGCGTGTGTTCACTCCTTTACATGTGTTGTGAGAACATTGACTCTCCCTGCAAGCCACTGTACCAGAGGTCTTAGAGGCTATTACAGACTGGTGTCAGGGTGGTCGCTGCGTCCTTTGGGCTCGCAGCACGAATGCACAACTTCCAAAGACTTCCTGACTGCACCTTGTCCTTTCCAGTCAGTTGGGATGTGGAAAGGGTAAATCGAGGACCACTTGTTTTTCCTGTATCGACCTGACCTCACTTTCTCTTTCTCCCTTCCAATCGGTTGGGACATGGAAAGGGTCAAGAGATGACCGCTTGTTTTTCCCTAATTCTGTTGTTGTGTTGTTGACACCTTGGGGATTAACCGTAGCACCATTACATTGCTCATTGGTGACACGTACTATCAGCGCTAGATCGGATATAGCATAGGATCTTCCCCCATATCATAGTGCCCAGGTATGCCTGATATTACCCGGGGTTATGTAAATTGCCTAATAGACCTACACTCCAACGTTCGAAAGTAGGTACAAGCAAAACCGAAGTTATTCGTTCGATCAGCAACTTTGAGTCAGTGTGACCTGCGGTTACATCCGTTAATTAATGTAGTACTAGGGTCCAAGCTAAAATAATTATTCGCTTATTAATCACACCCTTCTCACCCTCTTGAAGTTGCTTGCATGTTTTGAGTATATCCTGAGCGATTGTGTGAGTCAAGATAATTTAGATGTCTGTAGGGAATGTCACGAGTGCCCATCACAGATATGCAGGAAAGAGCAGGTTATTTATAGATTTTCCTGGCTCGGTTCGCTTCAGTGTACAGCATTTTGGGTATAGGATCCCCCCATCGATGAAGTTTAACATGCATTGCTAGACATGGCTACTTCGGCAGTTCAGATTTTCTGCCCCGAGAAGATTTGTTTGCTAAAAAGCTTGCGAATATTTTTTCACATCACCATTCATTAATGGGTACTTTCTGTTGCATATCATTAAATGTTGAATTCAGTGTGGTAGTTGAAATAATTTTATATAGCTAGCGTTGCTAATCTATCAGTTTGTAATATTGAACGTTAATATTCGTGTTTGTGATTCATTCTCTGTGTGAGGTCACTCTCACTTTCACTCTCATTCACGCTCACTGTCGCGCACACACACATATGCACTCTTACACACATACTCACTCACTCACTTTTCCATGCAGACCAAGTGACACCGAAACCTTTTCATTAATAGGGTTTGTTGCTGTCGTAGAGCTGGTGTAAAGATCTATGATGTATCTCTTTTGCCCGCGATTTAGTCAGTATTGACAAGTGACTCGTACATTCATTTCTTCTCTGTGTAACGACAATTGGTTCAAGTAAATCATTGTGGATTGCCATTGTCGTTTCCCTTATCTACTCTCATATCTATCAGAGATGGTTGGTAGTTTAAGCCAGGTCCATGTGGATCGCTACTGATGTCTCCATCTCCTATTTTCTTCGTTATCTTTGTGAAATAAAACATAAAACGAAAAAAAGACGAAAATAAATTAAAAACGAATAGTAAAAACTGCAAACATGAATAAATAACCAGCTAGTGGTACTTTACAGACCCCTCTTCCCTGTTGCCTTTCTTTTTCTCTTACTATCTGGCCCTTACGTGTATGATCTCATTCCCTGACTATATATATATATATATATATATATATATATATATATATATATATATATATATATATATATATATAAAACAGTCGGACCGACAATAACCGACACGGCACCAAAAGAGGACTCTGCTGCAGAACCAGTCACCTTTGGATGCTGTGGGAAGGAGGTCACCGGAAGATCGCCAGAAGTCTGCAGGCCAAGGTGTGTATCAGAGCAGGTGTTAAGCCATCCCATGATGTAGTGGACGGGCGCCGCCTGCCGAGACGCCCGTAGATTCAGCAAAGGACCACGAACTTGCCAGCGCAGGTACCTGTCGCCCCAGATGCTGTGAATGGGCGCCGCCTACCTGGACACCCCCAGATCCAGTCCACTCCAGAAGCTTGTGAACACAGGTATCAGCCGCCCTGAGATGCCGCCTCCTGCCTGGACGCCTGTAGATCCAGACGAAGATTAAGAAGACGTGAGGACGAGCATGAAGCCGAGAAGGATCTGGATGAGATTTGTGAGGACGTGTGGACGAGGACGCCACTGAGTTAGGCCTGGACAAGGACTACAAGGAAGTCTAGACGAATCCGAAGTCAAGGAGGACCTGCGCAAAACCTTCGAGGACGGACAGATTACACCAAAGACCAGGAAGAAGAGGACGACAGGACGAGCAGCCACGAAGATGCACCAGGACAATGCACCCGAGAACGAGATGACCAGCCAAGTTAGGTCACCCTTGAGGCAAGTCTAAGGCGCCTTGAGGGCGAGGCATGAGTAGGTGGCCGAGGAATATACAGTGTGAAGGGTCATTAACAGACGGGACTGGTGACTTCACCTCGCTCCCCCCATACCTTCGGCAGATGATCATACATTTCTCCCAGCTGTCTCACTATTCCTTCCACAAGGCTCACTACTTATACCGAGGATGACCTAGCCTTGACAGTTCGTGCCCAGCGCCTGACGTTGTAAGGTCGGGCCAGCCTTCGCCTACAGGCGGGTTGGCCTGACACATGACCCCACGCTCACCTCTTTACCCATAGACATCGTCTCATGTGTTCCCTTACTGTGCTGTACTCTTCATCAATAAAGAGTCAAGCCGTCATACAACTATAACTACCCTGCAAGCCATTGTAATAGGGTTCTGAACCCGTTATATATATATATATATATATATATATATATATATATATATATATATATATATATATATATATATATATATATATATATATATATACATACATATATTAAGAGAGAGAGATAGAAAGGACGAGAGAGAGGAAGAGGAAGAGGAAGAGGAAAAGGAAGAGAGAGAGGAAGAGGAAGAGGAAAAGGAAGAGAGAGAGGAAGAGGAAGAGGAAAAGGAAGAGAGAGAGGAAGAGGAAGAGAGAGAGAGAGAGAGAGAGAGAGAGAAGAGAGAGGAAGAGAGAAGAGAGAAGAAAGGGAGAGGAAGAGAGAGAGAGAGAGAGAATGGTTTGATTTTTATAGTCTTAATTAATACAATATGCATCTGTATATTTCAAAAGACATAAGAGTATGAATTGCCGGTAATTGGTTTCATACAGAATAAGAGAGTATAGAGGATGTCATTGCTTTCTTTTATCTATTTACCTTCTCTTCTTCTTCTAAAAGACGTATCATGCTTCTCATCTCTCTCTCCTCTCTCTCAATATCTCTCTCTCTCTCCTCTCTCTCTTAATATATTGTATTTATATAATGTTCTTTTGTTGTGTGTGTGGTATGTGTGTTGTATGTTTTTCTACTATATGCATATATATATTTTATATATATATATATATATATATATATATATAATATATATATATATGTATATATATATGTAATATATATATATATATGTATATATAATATGTATATATATATTATATATATGTATATATATGTATATATTAATATATGTATATATATTATATTATATATATATATATATTAATATATTATATATATATTATATAATATGATATATATATATATATATATATATAATATATTATTTTATATATATATTATATATTATATATATATATATATATATATATATATTCTTCAATTAGTGGGCATAAAAGAAGAAAAATCCAGTCAGCACACCCATTTCCCCTGCTACCTTATGCCTCATTCCATTACTTGCTTCCTTTTTAACATTTCACCATAATATGATTGTACTGGGAGATCAAGGAAAAGCCATCAGCTGCAACAGTCTTTTATTGGAGCAAAGTTTCAACCTGAAATATGATATTCAGGTAATACAATTGGCATTTTAAATCATACAAAATAACACATAAATGTTCTGAATAACTAAATAAATCTCCTATTTTGCGTCAAAAGAAATATACATGCATTAATGAATATTAATGCAACAAATAAATCCAAGTATACAATGAACTGATTATCTCACAATACTAAACTAATGTAAAGAATGCACTACACATATCGTGCGACGTAAGTAAATAATCTGCCTAACAATATCACAAATAAATCATACATTGTACATTTTCATT
>NC_051393.1:2919083-2941991 GCF_015228065.2 Penaeus monodon
AAAGGCACTGTCATCATCACCATCATCACCATCATTACCATCCCATCATCATCATCATTGTCATATCATCATCATCACCACCATCATCATTATCACCACCACCACATCATCACATCACACACCATCATCATCATCATCATTATTATAAGATGTGGATAATTCTATTTCGGTTACAGGATGTGGATAATTCTACTTCGGTTACCAGTGGACCACGTGGCTGTTTTCCACGTGGATCCAAATGTCCCAAATAAGAACCACCCACTCAGCGAGGGCGGAGGTCACATTTTATATCTGACCTCGTTTGACCGGGAGTTCGTGTTAAGCACCACGCGGTAAGGTCAGCTCCGCCCTCTCTCCGGGCAGCTGACCGTGACCTTCGCGCGGCCGATTATAACTAGACATGTCTCGTGGTTTTATACTGCGTGGTATCAACTCTCAGAAATAAAGAGTCAAGCCGAATACCAGTATCAATACCCCTGCAACCCAATGTAATTGGGTTCTATACCGTTATATCTGGTGGCAGCGGTGGGATTCGAACCACGCCTCCGAAGAGACTGGTGTGACCGCGGTTACGTTCGTTAATTAATTTAGGACTAGGGTTTAATCTAGAATCATTATTCGCTAATTAATCACACCTTTCTCACCCTTTTGAAGTCGCTTGCATGTTTGGGTACCCCCAAGCGTTTGTGTGATTCATGAAAATTTATATACCCTTGGGGAATTTTGCGAGCGCCCATTACAGATACACAGAAGAGAGCAGGATATTATATTCCTGGCTCGAGTTGTTTCAGTCATATACGGCATTTGGGTATAGGATCCCCCCTTTATTGAGTTTTATTGAAGTCTGACGTGCAAAGCTAGACATATACCTCGGCAGTTCAGATTTCTGACCCGAGAAGATTTGCTTGATAAAAAAATTGGCGAATATTTTTCATGTCACCATTCATTCATGCGTACATTCTGTCGCATATCATTATATTTTGAATTCAATGTGGTAGTTGAAATAATCTTAAATAGCTAGCATTGCTAATTTACTTCAGTTTGTTATAGTGAACGCTAATATTTGTGTTTGTGATTCATTCTCTGTGTGAGGTCACTCGCCTTCCTCTCATTAACGCTAGCTGTCACTCACACACGCATACACACACACCTTCACTCACTCACACACGCAGGACAAAAGACACTGACCCTTTTTCATTAATAAGTCTGGTGCTGTCTTAGTGCCGGAGTAAAGATTTATATCTATCTCTAGCCCGCAATTTTGTCTGTTTTGACCAAGTGGTTCGTACATAAGTACAGTTCCCATATTTCTTATCTGTGTGACGACTATGGTTTCAAATAGATCTTCCGTCGCCGAGTCGTTCCCTTTTTTCTCATTCTATCAGAACGGTGGGTAGTTCAAGTCGGTCTTCGGGCCCGCCTACTGAATTCCTCTTCTATTTCTTTATCTTTTTGAAAGTAAACACAAAATAAAAAAAATTGACGAAATATAAGTTAAAACCCAAACATTAAAAACCGTAAATTTTATGAAACCGGCTATTTGGTAATTACCACCCATTTCGTTCCCTTTCTGTTGTATGATATGGCTCCGACTTTATATTGCAGTCGGACCGACACGGCACGAAGGAGGACCTTTAGGATGTCTCTTCTTCTTCTCCTTCTTCTTTTTTTTTCTCTTCTTCTTCTTCTCTTTTTCTTCTGCTTCTTTCTTTTTCTTTGCTTTGTTCTTCTTCTCCTTCTTTTTTCTTTTTCTTTGCTTTTCTTCTTCTTCTTTTCTTCTTTTTCTTCTTCTTCTTCCTTGCTTCGTTGCCCATTCCTTTTGTTTCTTTCTTCCCTCATTATTCTTTCTGTAAGTTTCTTTTCTTGATGATTTTTGTTAATCATTTCGTTTATTGATTTGGTTTTTTTATATATAGTGTGTGTGATATATATTTTAAAATATATAGATAATATATATATAGAGATATATATAATAATATATGATATATATATATAATATATATATAATAAATACATGTATATATATATATTATAAAATATATAGATATATATTATTTATATATATATATATATATATAGTATATATATATAATATATTATAATATATAATATAGTATGAATATATAAAATTGAAATATATAGATATATATGATAATATATAAAATACTATATATATATATATATAATATAATTATATATATATATATATATGTATGTTTGTATATGTATAGGATATGTATATGTATATGTATATATATATTTATTATATTTTTTACAATATATAGTAATACAACACAGGCACACGACAAGATATTAAAATTATCAATCCTTCTTCACACCTCTATTTTGTTGCGCTCGGGTCAGTCTTTGCCACGCCTCTATCACCTCCATTTTTTTTTCTTTTTTTCTAATGACAGCCATATAAAAAACTACTTGAACACCCTGAGAGACGTAGCGTTATCGCACTCGAATGTAGTGGTAATATGGAGATACATTTTTGAACAAATGAACTCGGCAAAAAAATCGAATGCACTAGAATGCGAAGTGCAATTGAAATTGGCCAGTGTTTGCTATGCCCTGGGGCTAATGTTAATGCCCTGCTAGACTGAGGGCCCATTTTGACATTGTAAAGGGTGTGCAACATCATCGCCAGATTTTTCTTTTTTTTTAAGAGACGATGGCAACCCGACCTAGTAATGAGAGGAAAAATTACTTTTACTTCCGAAACACGAAAAAAAGAAGCTAACGAAAACTTATGGCGAGGATAACAAGGAATTCACGTTAGCGAGGCCAGGAGGGAGAAACGAAATGAGAAAAGAATGCAAAAAGAAAACAAGAAACAATGTGGCGAAAGAGCTTGGCAAAGGACTATCAGAAGGGCGATTAGTACCTAAGCGAGGAAGTCGAACCAAAAGAATCAGTCAGGGGTTCACAATATTCTTTATCGAGTGCGGGGCCTCCCCATCCATTGGGAGGAAAGGCAGAGAAAAACGCGTGCAGCAAAGGGATAAACCCAGGATGCCTGCAGCCCAAAGCAGGATGATGGTCTGTTGAAAACACGCACGACAGATACACGATTGAGGGCCCGACCACACCAGGAAAGAAAAAGGACCAGGATACTAGTGAATTTGCACAAAGTGGAGATGAAGGTCAAAAAGCGATACTTTTTGGAAGATTTCGAGTGAACTTATAAAATGGTAAGATTGGGAATATAGATATGCAAAAATCAGAAGTAAATGACTAAGAGAAAATTATGGAAAAGTTCAGTGAGCGTGAAAATCAAAGTGAATAGAAAACATGATGCTGGGTACACCACAAGGCGGAGTACTGAGCTCTCTTTTGTTTGAAGTATTAATGAATACTTTTATGAAACGTTATCAGGCGAAGATCAACGGTTTTGCTGGATGAAAAATTCTGAAAAAAGGCTATCAGGGAAATGAGAGGAAGTAACAGTGTGCCTTCTGAATGTAATGGGAAAACACATAGACATAGAAAAAAGAGATTTATGATAAACGAAAGGGAAATATGACAGTTAAGCCCTTACAAATATTAGGAGTATGGTCCTCATAACCCAGAGTTGAATGTTAAATCAGAACGCAGTAGAATGGCTGCCGTGAGGGATGCCAGCAACAATGTCAGTCGGGCATATGTTCGAAGAGTAGGATTTAAGACATGCTTATATATACAACGGGAAAGGGTTTAAGCTGCTCAGATGAAAATTCAGTCAAGTAATCGGGTTAGTGGGAACCATCATAAGATACCCTAAGAATTATACTGGTGTACGAAATCAAGAAAAGTATTGGGGATTGGGTCTGAAAGACTTTATCGTAAGGATATTAATATGAAGGTTTAGATACCAAACCTCATCTCGACCTCAAGTTCATTATGTGGCCCTAAACTTATCAGTCATCAGCCAAATATTATTAATCTTATGTATGCATGCTATAGACGTAACAATGAATGCTCACATTTTAAAGGAAAAAATTCTTTGAAGTCGATAATGAACGTGACGCAGAAATAGGTTAGCAGAAATCATTGTATCTTTAGTATGATAGTATATGAAAAATAAGAATATTTATGTTATTTGTAATTACGGGTGAGATGTTACGTGCGCATCTCGAGTGTTTTTTTTTTACCATAGCCACTTATGACGTTGCTGTGCGGGGGGGCCTCGTGTGTGAATCCACTTCGCAGGGAAATTTTTGTGTTGTCGACCTTTCCAGAATGGCAGTTATTGGGCACAAGTCTTTACACTCATGAAGGTATGTTTAAGGATATTGAGTGGTTTCAAATTATATCAGAAGAGATAATCCATTAATATGATAAATACACGGAACATGAGTTTTGTTGGCTGGGCCCATAATTGAGTGTTTACTTTCCCATATGCGTTTCAGCCAGTGTTATGTCCAATGGGTGTGGATTGGATTGTGCCGTAAGGATTTACGTGACGGTATACTGGGAATCATGGATTTGATATGTGGCCATTAAGTGAGTTCAATGAAAATGTACAATGAAATGATTTTTTTGTGATATTTTAGGAAAGATTATTACTTAGTCGCACGATATGTGTAGTGCATTCTTTCATAGTTTAGTATTGTGAGATAATCCAGTCATTGTATACTTGGATTATGTTGCTTTAATATTCATTAATGCAGTAATTTCTTTGACGCAAAATAGGAGATTTATTAGTTATCAGACATTTATGTGTTTTTTTGTATGATTTAAATGCCAATTGATTCCCGAATATCATATTTCAGGGTTGAAACTTGCTCCAAAAAAGATGTGAGCTGATGGCTTTTCTTGATTCCGTAATTTCAACTTCATCGCATGGGTGTGCAAGGGGACCTCAACGCCCTCAAGAAACAAGGGAACTGCTAAAGGAAAGTTCACCAGGAAGGTAACTTTATGTAAAGAAGGAATAGACAGAGGTGATGATGATTAGTGTTGAAGACTAATTATGAGGAAGTAATAGAGGCATTTAAGTGTTTAGAGTGTAAGAATGATGAACTGATAAAATTATATCTGATAATGAGGATAAATTAGAAGATAAAAACCTGGGAAAAGAGGCTGAACAATATATTTTAGTAGTGAAAGATTAAAGAATGAATTGTGTGCTAAGATATTCATGACAAATAATGAGAAGAAGGCAACAGACAAACCAAGGTTAGGTAAAGAGATTTGAACCCCCCAAGTTTGAAGGAAATTTTAAGAGAGTATCCTACTTTTAAAGAGGATTATAAGAACTTGTTCAAAGTGAATATGGTGCTGATCCATACGCACTCAAAATGTGTTTAGGTGGGGAGGCACTCCAGACAAAAAAGGGCTCGGAGGGTAATTATGATGAAATTTTTAAAAGCGGTTGGATGAAAAATTTGGTAACCCAAGAAAAAATTGTAGACTTGGTGATAAGTGATCTCAAATCTCTGAGGAAGATATCAGAGGGTGATACTAAAGGGTTTTTTAAAAAGGGGTTTGATCAGGTTGAACAATTTTGGGTTTAGATTTAAAAAGGGTAAATCTATCTGATGAACTAAATACAGCTAATGTTGTTAGCCATTTTGAGAAAATTCTGCCTTCACTCCAAAAAAGAGAATGGGTAATTAAAGAAAGTGATATCTCGGTCACTGGGAATTGTTTTCTGCGCATTAGGTTTCTTGCAGAAAGAAAGGAAGGTTTTGGAATACATAAATTTTCAAATGTAAGAACTAGTACTAGTGATAGTAGAGCAACAGACATCATGTTAAAAAATGTGGTCGAAAAACAATCGGAGTCAGAGTTGGTTAAGCTGATAGAAAATTGAATGAAGAAAAAACAGAGCAAGAATAGAGAATTTGAGTCATGCATTGTAAATTTGAATGAAGTGATAAAGGGTTTTAAAATGCAAGGAGAACAATATAAGTATACGTGTTTATTACACAATCAGAGAGTCATGAGATAACAAATTGTTTCAAGTTCAAGGGCTGTAATAGCAAAGAAAGATTTGACATGATTAAGAAGAACGGTATATGTTTAGGTGTTTAAATGGATATCATTCAGCACGTGGGTGTAAAGTAGGCAAATTGTGTGATGTAGTCATTAAAGGGGCCAAGGACCATGTAATCGGAATCATCATCCACTTTGCATTAAAGACAGAATAGAAAGCAGTTCTCACAATGCAGTAATGGAGAAGAGAGGCAAAGTTTTGTTGAATATTAGTACGGTGCATAGTAAAAATCTGCCCGTCACTGTATTGTGGATCCGGGTTCAATACTTCTTTAATTACTCATAGGATGGCCAAGAAGTTAGGTTTGAGTGGGAAGGATGTTAATTTATCTTGGTCAAGGTAGGTAACACAATTGAATATCAATCAAGTAAACATACTGTGTCCATTAACTGATAAGAATGGTAAAATTTGGAAGTGGATGCTTTTGGGGATGAATGAAATATTTTCCCGAAGTTAAAAGGATTGATTTGTCCAGATTACCTGAACTTTTTATAAGAATCTCGAACTTAGAAGTGGGATCTCCCATATGGGGAAATTGATATGCTCATGGGCACAGATTGTTGTGAAATATTGCCAAGGGTTGTTGAACACAATGAGGGTTTTCAGTTACTGGAAAATCAATTCGGGTTCAGCATTCGAGGTAGACATGACAAGATTACCAAGGATCCAACAGCAGCAATCATATACTTGTAAGAATCATAAAACTGTCTAGACTCGTAGTTTTGAAGCAGATTAACATAGAGTCAACAGATAGTTTAAAGACTAAATTGGACAAATTCTTTGCCAGGAGGAAATGGGAACAAAATGTAAGCACAGTGTATAAAGTGTATGTGTCGAGGATGTCCTAAACCCTAATTGCATAAGTTAAAGGAAGAAAGAGAACTAGCATTGATTGAGGAAGGATGTTATATAATGGGGAAACAAAAATGCTGGCTAGTAAAGTATCCATGGCTAAGGGATCCAATGCATTTAAAAGATAATATTAAAGTAGCTAATGCTAGATTAAAAAAAAACAGAGAATAGATTGAAGAAACTTGGCAATGAATATGCCATGAAGTATCAGAGAGAGATAGAAGATATGATGATAGAGGAGTGGCGAGGAAATTAAATAAGGAAGAGATACAAGAATAAAAGGGTCCAGTTCATTATATTCATCTTTCATGAAGTATTGAAACCAGAATCCAACTCAACTCCAATACGCTTTGTCTTCAATTTCTGCGTCATACATGGGGCAGAATTTAAATGATTTTGGGAAAAGGGGGCCAGATATCCTGAACAGCTTACTGGAGTTTTGTTTAGGTTAGACAGAATAATATAGCTATAGCAGGCGACATAGCTAAGATGTATCATACTGTCAAGCTCAGCACAAGGGATGAACATACACACAGATTTTAGGGAGGATTTGGATGACAATAGACCACCTGATCAGTATGCTTTACCACAGTAACTTTTGGGAGATAAACCTAGTGGTACCATAGCTACGCTAGCATTGAGACGCACTGTAGAGAAATTGGCAAAGAATACCCGGGATGTGCAAGATATGATTATTAACAATACTTATTTTGATGACATACTGTATTCTACTGATACTGTTGAGAATGCTTTCAATTTAAATACAGGATGCGGAGAAGATTTTGTGTCAGGGAAGTTTCAGAGTTAAACTTTGGGATTGTCAGTGGGCATATGAAAGCAGCAAGGTCAATGTGATAAAATTGGGGACCATGAAAAGATTTTAGGATTGAAATGGAACCGTTGGATGATCATTTTTTTCACAGTAAAACTTAATTTTTCTTCAAGAATAAGAAAGGTCAGAAGTGGTCCGAATTTAAATTCAGATGAAATTGATGATAAATTTCCAGAACTTTTGACACGCAGAATGATATTGAGTAAAATTGCTTCCATATATGATCCATTAGGTTGCGTCCCAGTATTGCTCAAAGCAAAAAATTTGATGAGGCTCATGTTTTCCCAGAAGTGAATCAAAAGGGATGGCGGAATCAAGGGGGATGACCCATTTGATATTTCCATGGTTAAGGAATGGAAGTTTTTTCAAGGAATTGTATGAGTTAGAGAGATGATTTTTAGAAGATCCTTGATACCATCTAATGTAGTTGGTAAACCAAGCCTAATAATATTTTCGGATGGTGCATGCAAGCATACGGAGCTTGTGCATATGTGAGGTGGCAAACTGGTGAACATGAATTTGAGTCACATCTGATAGCAGCTAGAAATAAGATTCCCACAAATGAAGCAAATGTCCTTTCCTAGGTTAGAACTATGTGCAGCTCTTATGGCTGCTAGAAAAGAGAATCTATATTAAAGGAGTTACATGGAAGTTGAGGCAATTTACCACATAGTTGACTCATCAATTGTAAGATCACAAATCCAAAAGGAGAGCACGGATTCAATACCTTTGTTGCAGTACGCATAGCAGAGATACAAATCAAGACCGACCCAAAGGAATGGTGGTGGGTCGATTCAACACAGAATATCGCAGACATGACCTCTAGACCATGCAAACCAGAGAAAATTGGGAAGAGAATCTGACTGGCAAAATGGACCCAAGTTTTAACTTTCCCAACAATAGATGGCCCATCAAGCAAACTTGTGAGGATGAGTTAACTGACAGAATTGGTATTACCATGACGGTTAATAATGCAAGTCATGAGAATTGTGGTATACAATTAATTGATGTTAATAGGTATAGTGGACTACTAAAAAATTGCTGAGAGTTACATGTAGGGTAATGAATGTATTCAAATAAAAGTCTTCAAGGTATTCTAAAAAACCCCCACAGTTCAAGGGATTACAGATGCAGAAATATTATGGGTCAAGGAAAGCAAAAGAGCATGACTGATTGGGAAAAAAGGGTTTCAAAAGATGGACCATCAGTTGAAAGGGGAATTATAGTAGTAGGACAACGAATTTCTAAGTGGTTAAAAGACAATTGGAATCAAGAAAATTTCATGTTAATACCGAAAAACATCCTGTTACTAGATTGTACATATCTTGTCTACAAAAAGTAGATCATGCAGGTATAGGGGACTACTTTGTGTAAAATACAGGGGAAATTTTTGGGTTCCCGGGAGCTAGAAAATTAGTAAGAACCATTAAAAATAAATGTGTAACATGCAGAAAATTAAAAAAGAAAGGGGAAAGATCAATGCATGGGTCAAGTGAGGGCAGAAAGGATGAAACCTGCTCCACCATTCTATCATACAGCAGTAGATTTGTTTGGGCCCTTGACAATAAGAGATTCATTTAAGAAGAGAACTTAGTGAAAAAAGCATTATGGAATTAATTTTAATTGCTTAGTGACAAGAGCAGTTTATTTGGATTTATCTCTGTGATATAGTACTGATGATTTCTTAACCACTTATCAAAGATTCATTGCTATTAGGGGGCCCCTAAATTTATGTATTTGATAGGGAACTCAGCAAATATCAGCTAGTAAGAAAGTAGGCCCCTTTGGGGAGAAAGAGGGTGTGACCTGGATTTTCAATATGCCAAGTGATGCACCAGGGTACAATGGCGTAAGGAAGCACTGATCAAATCAGTAAAAAGGGGAGATTTGTGTTAGTTTTGGAGATTCTGTAGTTTATTTTGTAGAATTACAGTGTGCTTTATTTTGTTTTGCCTATTTAATGAATGAAAGCCCAAATAGTTTAAAAACCCGGGATTTAGTTTGGAATTAGGAGCTATCTCTGCCCAAATGATCTTTTACTGGTCGATCTAGCTGTCATTGTCCAATTGGCTTGTATGAAATTGATGGAGATCATAAAAAGAGATTGGGGTTTATCCAAAATATTATAAATTCTTTGGAAGAAGTGGCAAAGGGACTTTTTCCCCGTCAATGTTGATTAGACAGAAATGGCATACAGCCAAAAGGAATGTGAAAGTAGGAGATGTGTTCTAGTGCAAGATAGCAATATTAAAGGGGAACATGGAAGCTGGCTAAAAGTAATTAGGGTGACCCAGGACGAGAGGGAAATAGTCGTGAAGTTGTTTTAAGATATAAAATAAAAAGGATGGCAAAGGGTATTATGGTGTGGCGGATAAGATCATTTTAGATCAGTACATAGATTAGTAATGCTGTTGCCAATAAAAGAAAAAATTTTAAGCATATGTCCCTTTGTCCAATAATTAGTCCATGGTAGTCAATGTGGGGGGGGGAGTGTATCATTAGTAGATAGGTATATGAAAAATAAGAATATTTATGTTTATTGATAATTACGGGTGAGATGTTACTTTGCGCATCTCGAGTGTTTTTGTTTCCCCATGACCCCACTTATGACTTTGCTGTGCGGTTGAGCCCGTGGTGAATCCACTTCGCGGGGAATATTTGTGTGTCGACCTTTCACAGAAGTGGCAGTTTTTGGGGCACAAGTTTTTAAAATCATGAAGGTATTTTTAAGGATATGAGTGGTTTCAAATTAATATCAGAAGAGGATAATCCTCATTAATATTGATAAATACACGGAACATGAGTTTTTGTGTTGGCGTGGGCCTTAATTTGGAGTGTTTACTTTTCATATGCGTTTCAGCCAGTGTTATGCCCAATGGGCTGTGGATTGGATTTGTCCCGTAACGAGATTATACGTACGGTAATACTGGGAATCATGGATTGTGATAGTGTGGCCATTGAAGTGAGTTCAATGAAATGTACAATGTATGATTTATTGTGATTTTGTTAGGCAGATTATTATTTACGTCGCACGATATGTGTAGTGCATTCTTTTACATTAGTTTAGTTTTGTGAGATAATCAGTTCATTGTATACTTGGATTATTTGTTGCTTTAATATTCATTAATGCAGTATATTTCTTTGACGCAAAATAGGAGATTTATTTAGTTATTCAAAAACATTTATGTGTTATTTGTATGATTTAAAATGCCAATTGTATTACCTGAATATCATATTTCAGGTTGAAACTTTGCCCCAATAAAAGACTGTTGCAGCTGATGGCTTTTCCTTGATCTCCAGTACAATCATATTAGGTGAAATTTTAAAAAAGGAAGCAAGTAATGGAATGAGGCATAAGGTAGCAGGGGAAATGGGTGTGCTGACTGGATTTTTCTTCTTTTATGCCCACTAATTGAAAATATATTATATATATTATATATATATACATATATATATATATAAAATATATATATTTTATAAAATATATACATATATATAATATATATATATACATAATATACATATATATTCTTCAATTAGTGGGCATAAAGAAGAAAAATCCAGTCAGCACACCCATTTCCCTGCTACCTATGCCTCATTCATTATTTGTTTCCCTTTTTAACATTTCACCATAATATGATTGTACTGGGAGATCAAGGAAAAGCCATCAGCTGCAACAGTCTTTTTTTGGAGCAAAGTTTCAACCTGAAATATGATATTCAGGTAATACAATTGGCATTTTAAAAACATACAAAATAACACATAAATGTTCTGAATAAAATAAATAAATCTCCATTTTGCGTCAAAGAAATATACATGCATTAATGAATATTAATGCAACAATAAATCCAAGTATACAATGAACTGATTATCTCAAAAATACCCAAACTAATGTAAAGAATGCACACACATATCGTGCGACGTAAGTAAATAATCTGCCTAAAAATATCACAAATAAATCATACATTGTACATTTTCATTGAACTCACTTCAAAAGGCCACACTATCACAATCCATGATTCCCAGTAGTTACCGTCAGTATAATTCAGTTACGGCACAAAAACCAATCCAAAAGCCATTGGACCATAACACTGGCTGAAACGCATATGAAAAGTAACACTCCAAATTAAGGCCGACGCCCAAAACCAAAAAAACTCATGTTCCGTGTATTTTTCAATATTAATGAGGATTATCCTTTCTGATATTAATTTGAAACCACTCAATATCCTTAAACATACCTTCATGAGTGTAAAGACTTGTGCCCCCAAAAACTGCCACTTCTGTGAAAGGTCGACAACACAAATATTCCTGCGAAAGGGGTTCACACACGAGGCCCCAACCGCACAGCAAGTTTATAAGTGGCCTCATGGGTAAACAAAAAAACATCGAGATGCGCAACGTAACATCTCACCCGTAATTTTCAAATAAACATAAATATTCTATTTTTCATATACCTATCATACTAATGATACACTCCCCCTCCACATTGACTACCATGGAACTAGATTATTGGACAAGGTACATATGCTTAAACTTGTTCTTCTATTGGCAACAGCATTTCTAATCTATGTACTGATCTACACATGATCTTATCCGCCACACCAAAAATACCCTTTGCCATTTCCCTTTTTTATTTTATATCTTAATCAACTTCACGAAAATATTCCATCTCGTCCTGGGTCAGCCCTAATACTTGAGCCAGCTTCCATGTTCCCCTTATAATATTGCTATCTTGCACTAGAACAACATCTCCTACTTTCACATTCCTTTTTGGGTGTATGCCATTTCTGTTAATCAACATTGACGGGAAATAGTCCCTTTGCCACTTCTTCCAAAAAGAATTTATAATATTTGGATAAACCTCAATCTCTTTTTATGATCTCCATCAATTTCATACAAGCCAATTGGACAATGACAGCTAGATCGACCAAGTAACAGATCATTTGGGCAGAGATAGTACCCAATTCCCAAACTAAATCCAGGTTTTAAGCCTATGGTCTTTCATTTATTTAAAATTTGGCAATAAAAAAATAAAGCAGTCTGTAATCTCCAAAATTTAGTACAGAATCTCCAATACTAACACAAATGTCCTTTTGACTGATTTGATCAGTGCTTCACTTACGCCATTGTAAACCCGGGCATCACTTGGCATATTGAAAATCCAGGTCACACCCCCTTTCTCCCCAAGGGTCTCTAAATTTTTTACTAGCTGATATTAGCTGAGTTCCCTATCAGGGAAAACATAAATTTAGGGGCCCCCTAATAGCAATGAATCTTTGAAAAGTGGTTAAGAAATCATCAGTACTATATCCCATAGCTAAAACCAAATAAACTGCTCTTGTCATAAGCAATTAAAAAAATCCAAAGCTTTTCCATAAGTTCTCTTCTTAACGAATCTCTTATTGTCAAGGGCCCAAACAAATCTACTGCTGTATGATAGAATGGTGGAGCAGGTTTTACCTTTCTGCCCTCATTGACCCCTGCATTTATCTTCCACTTTTTTATTTAATTTTCGCATGTTACACATTTATTTTAAGGTTCTTACTAATTTTCTAGCTCCCGGAACCCAGAACTTCCTCTGTATTTTACACAAAGTAGTCTCTATACCTGCATGATCTACTTTATGTAGACAAGATATGTACAATCTAGTAACAGGATGTTTATTCGGTATTAACATGAAATTTTCTTGATTCCAATTGTCTTTCAACCACTTAGAAATTCGTTGTCCTACTATATAATTCCCCTTTCAACTGATGGTCCCAATCTTTGAACCTTGTTTCCCAATCAGTCATGCTCTTTTGCATTTCCTTGACCCATAATATTTCTGCATCTGTAATCCCTTGAAAATGTGGGGGTTTTTAGAATACCTTTGAAAGACTTGTATTTGAATACATTCATTACCCTACATGTAACTCTCAGCAATTTGGTAGTAGGGCACTATACCTATTAACTCAATTAATTGTATACCACAATTCTCATGACTTGCATTATTAACCGTCATGGTAATACCAATTCTGTCAGTTAACTCATCCTCACAAGTTGCTTGATGGGGGCCCTCTATTAGTTGGTAAAGTTAAAAACTTGGGTTTCCCTTTTGCCAGCAGATTCTCTTCCAATTTTCTCTGGTTTGCATGGTCTAGAGGGCATGTCTGCGATATTCTGTGTTGAATCGACCCACCACATTCCTTTTGGGGCGGTCTTTTATTTGTATCTCTGCTATGCGTACTGCAACAAAGGTATTGAATCCGTGACTCTCCTTTTGGATTTGTGATCTTACAATTGATGAGTCAACTATGTGGTAAATTGCCTCAAACTTCCATGTAAAAATCCTTAATATAGATTCTCTTAGTCTAGCAGCCATAAGAGCTGCACATAGTTCTAACTAGGAATGGACATTTGCTTTATTGGTGCAATCTTATTTCTAGCTGCTATCAGATGTGACTCAAATTCATGTTCACCAGTTTGCCACCTCACATATGCACAAACTCCGTATGCTTGCATGCTACCATCCGAAAATATTATTAGGCTTGGTTTTCCAACTACATTAGATGGTATCAAGGATCTTCTAAAAGTCAATCTCTCTAACTCATACAATTCCCTTTAAAAAATTTCCATTCCCTTTAAACCCTGGAAATATCAAGTGGATCATCCCACTTGATTCCGCCATCTTTTGATTCACTTCTGGAAATCATGAGCCTCATCAAAATTTTCGCTTTGAGCAATACTGGTACAGCAAACCCTAATGGATCATATATGGAAAACAATTTGACTCAATATCATTCTGCGTGTCAAATGTTCTGGAAATTTATCATCAATTTTATCTGAATTTAAATTCGGACCACTTCTGACCTTTTTTATTCTTGAAGAAAAATTAAGTTTTACTGTGAAGAAAAAATGATCATCCAACGGGTTCCATTTCAATCCTAAAATCTTCCATGGTCAGATTTTATCACATTGACCTTGCTGCTTTCATAATGCCCCCTGACAATCCCAAAGTTTAACTCTGAAAAATTCCCTGACACAATATCTTCTCCGCATCCTGTATTAACTTTAATGCATTCTCAACAGTATCAGTAGAATACAGTATGTCATCAACATAAGTATTGGTTTAAAAATCATATCTTGCACATCCGGATATTCTTTGCCAAATTCTCTACAGTGCGTCTCAAAGCTAGCGTAGCTTTTGGTACCACTAGGTTTATCTCCAAACGTTACTGTGGTAAGAGCATACTGATCAGGTGGTCTATTGTCATCCAAATCCCTCCATAAAAATCTGTGTGTATGTTCATCCATTGTGCTGAGTTGACAGTATGATACATCTTAGCTATGTCGCCGCTATAGCTATATTATTCTGTCTAAACCTAAACAAAACTCCCAGTAAGCTGTTCAGGATATCTGGCCCCTTTGCCCAGAAATCATTTAACTTCTGCCCCATGTATGACGCAGAAGAGTTGAAGACAATGGCGTATTGGAGTTGAGTTGGATTCTGGTTTCAATACTTTATGATGATGAATATAATGAACTGGACCCCTTTTATTCTTGTATCTCTTCCTTATTTAATTTCCTCGCCACTCCCCTATCAATCATATCTCTATCTCTCTCTGATACTTCATGGGATATTCATTGCCAAGTTTCTCAATCTATTCTCTGTTGTTTTTAATTAGCATTAGCTACTTTAATATTATCTTTCAAATGCATTGGATCCCTTAGCCAGGATACTTTATAGCCAGCATTTTTGTTCCTCATTATATAACAATCCTTCCTCAATCAAAGCTAGTTCTCTTTCTTCCTTTAAAATTATGCAATTAGGTTCAGGACATCCCCGACACATACACTTTATACACTGTGGCTTTCATTTTGTTCCATTTCTCCATGGCAAAGAATTTGTCCAATTTAGTCTTTAAGCTATTGTTGACCCCTATGTTAATCTGCTTCAAAAACTACGAGTCTAGACAGTTTATGAGTTCTTACAAGTATATGATTGGGTGCTGTTGGATCCATTGGTAATCTTGTCATGTCTACCTCGAATCTGAACCGAATTGATTTTTCCCGTAACTGAATACCCTCATGTGTTCAACAACCCCTTGGCAATATTTCACAACAATCTGTGCCGATGAGCATATCAATTTCCCCATATGGGAGATCCACTTCTAAGTTCGAGATTCTTAAAAAAGTTCAGGTAATCTGGACAAATCAATCCTTTTTAAATTCGGAAGATATTTCATTCATCCCCAAAAGCAAACCACATTCCAAATTTTACCATTCTTATCAGTTAATGGTACACAGTATGTTTTACTTGATTGATATTCAATTGTGTTTCCTACCTTGACCCGAGATAAATTAACATCCTTCCCACTCAAACTAATTCTTGGCCATCCTATGAGTAATTAAAGAAGTATCTGAACCTGGATCCCACAATACAGGACGGCAGATTTTACTATGCACCGTACTAATATTCAACAAAGCTTTGCCTCTCTTCTCCATTACTGCATTGTGAGAACTGCTTTCTATTCTGTTTTTGATGCAAAAGTGGATGATGATTCCGATTACATGGTCCTTGGCCTTCAATGACTACATCACACAATTTGCCTACTTTACACCCACGTGCTGAAGATATCCATTTAAACACCCAAAACATATACCGTTCTTTTTAATCATGTCAAAAACTTTTTTGCTATTACAGCCCTTGAACTTGAAACAATTTGTTTTCTCATGACTCTCTGAATTGTGTAATAAACAACGTATACTTATATTGTTCTCCTGCATTAATACCCTTTATCACTTCATTCAAATTTACAATGCATGACTCAAATTCTCTATTCTTGCTCTGTTGTTCTTCATTCAATTTTCTTATCAGCTTAACCAACTCTGACTCCGAATTTTTTTCGACCACATTTTCAACATGATGTATGTTGCTCTACTATCACTAGTACAGTTCTTTCATTTGAATTCATGATTCCAAAACCTTCCTTTTTTTCTGCAAGGAAAAATAATAGCGCAGAAAACAATTCCCCCGTGACCGAGATATCACTTGCTTTAATTACCCATTCTCTTTTTTGGAGTGAAGGCAGAATTTTCTCAATATGGCTAAAAAACATTAGCTGTATTTAGTTCATCAGATAGATTACCCTTTTTAATCTAACCAACATTGGTTTAACCTGATCAACCCTTTTAACAAACCCTTTAGTATCACCATCTGATTATCTTCCTCAGAGATTTGAGAATCACTTATCACCAAGTCTACAATTTTTCTTGGGTTACCCAAATTTTTCATCCAACCGCCTTAAACATTCATAAAAATACCCTCCGAGCCCCTTTTTTGTCTGGAGTGCCTCCCACCTAAACACATTTTTAGTGCGTATGGATCAGCACCATATTCACTTTGAACCAAGTTCTTATAATCCTCTTTAAAAGTAGGATACTCTCTTAAATTACCTTTAAACTTGGGAGGTTCAAATCTCTTTACCTTAACCTTTGGTTTTTCTGTTGCCTTCTTCTCATTATTTGTCATGAAAATCTTAGCACACAATTCATTCTTTTAATCTTTCACTATCTAAAATATATTGTTCAGCCTCTTTTCCCCGGTTTTTATCTTCTATTTATCCTCATTATCAGATATAATTGTATCAGTCATCATTCTTTCACTCTAAAAAACTTAAATGCCTTATTACTTCCTCATAATTAGTCTTCAACACTAATACATCATCACCTCTGTCTATTCCTTCTTTACATAAAGTTACCTTCCTGGTGAACTTTTCCCTTTAGCAGTTCCCTCTGTTTCTTGAGGGCGTTGAGGTCCCTTGCACACCCATGGCGATGAAGTTGAAATGTACTGGGAGATCAAGGAAAAGCCATCAGCTGCAACAGTCTTTTATTGGAGCAAAGTTTCAACCTGAAATATGATATTCAGGTAATACAATTGGCATTTTAAATCATACAAAATAACACATAAATGTTCTGAATAACTAAATAAATCTCCTATTTTGCGTCAAAAGAAATATACATGCATTAATGAATATTAATGCAACAAATAAATCCAAGTATACAATGAATGATTATCTCACAATACTAAACTAATGTAAAGAATGCACTAACATATCGTGCGACGTAAGTAAATAATCTGCCTAACAATATCACAAATAAATCATACATTTGTACATTTTTATTTAACTCACTTCAATGGCCACACTATCCCCAATCCATGATTCCCAGTAGTTACCGTCACGTATAATCTCAGTTACGGCACAAATCCAATCCACAGCCCATTGGACATAACACTGGCTGAAACGCATATGAAAAGTAAACACTCCAAATTATGGCCGACGCCAACACAACAAACTCATGTTCCGTGTATTTATCAATATTAATGAGGATTATCCTCTTCTGATATTAATTGAAACCAAATCAATATCCTTAAACATACCTTCATGAGTGTAAAGACTTGTGCCCAATAACGCCACTTCTGTGAAAGGTCGACAACACAAAAAATTCCCTGCGAAGTGGATTCACACACGAGGCCTCAACCGCACAGCCAACGTCATAAGTGGGCTCATGGGTAAACAAAAAACACTCGAGATGCGCAACGTAACATCTCACCCGTAATTATCAAATAAACATAAATATTCTTATTTTTCATATACCTATCATACTAATGATACAATGATGTTCTGCTAACTCCTATTTCTGCGTCACGTTCATTATCGACTTCAAAAGAAAGTTTTTCCTTTAAAATGTGAGCATTCCTAGTTGTTACGTCTATAGCATGCAATACATAAGTATTATATGAATATATGGACTGATGACTGATAAGTTATTAGCCACATAATGAAGCTTGAGGTCGAGATGAGGTGGTATCTAAAACCTCTTTCATATTAATATCCTTACGATAAAGTCTTTCAGACGAATCCCACCAATACTTTTCTTGATTTCGTACATCCAAGTATAATTCTTAGGGGTATCTTATGAATGGTTCCTACTAACAGATGTACTTGACTGAATTATCAATACTGGAGCAGCTTAACCTTTCAGTTGTATATATAAGCAATGTACTTAAATCCTACTCTTCGAACATATGCTCCAGACGTGACATTGTTGCTGGCAATCACCCTCACGGCAGCCATTCTACTGCGTTTCTGATTTAAACATTCAACCTCTGGCTTATGAGGAACCATAACTCCTAAATATTTGTAGGTCTTAACTTGTTCAATATCCATTTCGTTTATCATAAATCTCTTGTTTCTATGTCTCATGTTGTTTTCCCATTACATTCAGAAGGCACAACTGTTACTTCCCTCTCTATTTCATGATAGCCTTTTGTCAGAATTATCATCAGCAATACCGTTGATCTTCGCCTGATAACGTTTCATAAAAGTTTTCATTAATACTTCAAACAAAAGAGAGCTCAGTACTCCGCCTTGTGGTGTACCCAGCATCATGTTTTCTATTCACTTTGATTTTCACGCTCACTGAACTTTTCCATAATTTTCTCTTTAGTTCATTTACTTCTGATTTTTGCATATCTATAATTCCACCAAATTCTTTAACACATTTTATAAGTTCACTCGAAATATCTTCCAAGAAAAGTATCGCTTTATGAAACACTTCATCTCCTACTTTGTGTGCAAATTCACTAGTATCCTGGTCTTTTTCTTTCACTGGTGTGGTCGCCATCAAGTCGTGTAGTCTGTCGTGCGTCGTTTCAACAGACTCATCAATCCCTGCTTTGGGCTGCAGGTCATCCTGGTTCATCCTTCGCTGCCACGCGTTGCTCTGCCTTTGCCTCCCACTGGGATGGAGAGGCCGCGCACTCGATAAAGAGATATTGTGAACCGCCTGACTGATTTCTTGTGGGTTCGACTTCTCTCGCTTAGGTACTGAATCAGCCCCTTCTGATATAGTCCTTTTGCCAAGCTCTTGCGCCACATTCAGTTTCTTGTTTTCTTTTAGCATTCTTTTCTCATTTCGTTTCTCCCTCCTGGCTCTCGCTAACGTGAATTCCTTGTTATCCTCGCCATAAGTTATCGTTAGCTTCTTTTTTTTCGTGTTTCGGAAGTAATAGTAATTTTTCCTCCGTCATTACTAAGGTCGGATATGCCATCGCTGCTTAAAAAAAAAGAAAGAAAAAATCTGGGCGATGATGTGGCAGCACCTGTCACAATGTCAAAATGCCGTCAGTCTAGCAAGGGCATTAACATTTAGCCTCAGGGCATAGCAAAACACTGGCCAAATTTCAATTGCACTTCGCATTCTAGTGCATTCGATTTTTTTGCCCGAGTTCATTTGTTCAAAAATGTATCTTCAATATTACCACTACATTCGAGTCGCGATGAACGCATACGTCTCTCAGGGTGTTCAAGTAGTGTTTTTATATGGCTGTCATTAAGAAAAAAAAAGAAAGAAAAAAATGGAGAGTGATAGAGGCAGTGGCAAAGACTGACCGAGGCAGACAGACAAAAATAGAGAGTGTGAAAGAAGGATTGATAATATATATATATGCGTGTGCGTGTGCCTGTGTGTGTATTACTATATATATATATATATATATATATATATATATATATATATATATATAATATATATAAAATATATAATATATATATATATATATATATATATATATATATATATATATATATATATATATATATATATATATATATATATATATATATATAAAATTATATATATATTTTATATTAAATCACACACACATATATATAACAAAAACAAAATCAATGAAACCGAAATGATTAGACAAAGAAATCATCAAGAAAAGAAACTTACAGGAAAGAAATAATGAGGGAAAGAAAGGAAACAAAAGGAATGGGGCAACGAAGCAAGGAAGAAGAAGCAGAAGAAGAAGAAGAAGAAGAAGAAGAAGAAGAAGCAGAAGAAAAAGAAGAAGAAGGAGAAGAAGAAGAAGAAGCATCCTAAGGGTCCTCCTTCGGTGCCGTGTCGGTCCGACTGCAATATAAAGTCGGGGAGCCAGATCATACAACAGAGGCAACAGAGAAGATGGGGTGGTAATTACCACTAGCCGGTTATTCATAAAAATTTACGGTTTTTAATGTTGGTTTTTAACTTATTTTCGTCATTTTTTTTATTTTGTGTTTTACTTTCACAAAGATAAAGAAGAAAATAGAAGAGGGAGACGTCAGTAGCGGTCCGCGAAGACCTGACTTGAACTACCCACCGTCTCTGATAGATATGAGAATAGATAAGGGAACGACGTCGGCGATCCGCGAAGATCTATTTGAACCATAGTCGTCACACAGATAAGAAATAGATGTAACTTGTACATTATGTACGAACCACTTGTCACAACAGACAAAATTGCGGGCTAAGAGATAGATAATAAATCTTTACTCCGGCACTAAGACAGCAACCAGCCTTATTAATGAAAAAGGGTCAGTGTCTTTTGTCCTGCGTGTGTGAGTGAGGTGAAGGTGTGTGTGTATGCGTGTGTGAGTGACAGCTAGCGTTAATGAGAGGGAAGGCGAGTGACCTCACACAGAGAATGAATCACAAACACGAATATTAGCGTTCACTATAACAAAACTGAAGTAAATTAGCAATGCTAGCTATTTAAGATTATTTCAACTACCACATTGAATTCAACATATAATGATATGCGACAGAATGTACGCATGAATGAATGGTGACATGAAAAAATATTCGCCAATTTTTTTATCAAGCAAATCTTCTCGGGGTCAGAAATCTGAACTGCCGAGGTACATGTCTAGCTTTGCACGTCAGACTTCAATAAAACTCAATAACGGGGGGATCCTATACCCAAATGCCGTATATGACTGAAGCAACTCGAGCCAGGAATATAATATCCTGCTCTCTTCTGTGTATCTGTAATGGGCGCTCGCAAAATTCCCGAAGGATATATAAATTTTCATGAATCACACAAACGCTTGGGGGGTACCCAAAACATGCAAGCGACTTCAAGAGGGTGAGAAAGGTGTGATTAATTAGCGAATAATGATTCTAGATTAAACCCTAGTCCTATATTAATTAACGGACGTAACCGCGGGTCACACCAGTCTCTTCGGAGGCGTGGGTTCGAATCCCACCGCTGCCACCAGATATAACGGGTATAGAACCCAATTACATTGGCTTGCAGGGGTATTGATACTGGTATTCGGCTTGACTCTTTATTTCTGAGAGTTGATACCACGCAGTATAAAACACACGAGACATGTCTAGTTATAATCGGGCCGCGCGAAGGTCACGGTCAGCTGCCCGGAGAGAGGGCGGAGCTGACCTTAGCGCGGTGGTAGCTTAGCACGAACTCCCGGTCAAACGAGGTCAGATATAAAATGTGACCTCCGCCCTCGCTGAGTGGGTGGTTCTTATTTGGGACATTTGGATCCACGTGGAAAACAGCCACGTGGTCCACTGGTAACCGAAGTAGAATTATCCACATCCTGTAACCGAAATAGAATTATCCACATCTTATAATAATGATGATGATGATGATGGTGGTGGTGATGTGATGATAGTGGTGGTGGTGATAATGATGATGGTGGTGATGGTGATGATAATGACAATGATGATGATGATGGGGATGGTAATGATGGTGATGATGGTGATGATGACATGTGCCTTTTTTTTACATAAAAAATAAGTATTCTTCCTTATAGTAAAACGGAAAAAAACATTCTGACATTATTGACTCATAATTTCTGTACTTGTTGTTGTTGTTATTGTTGTTATTATTATTATTCATCTTTTAATCTATTTATTGTCTCTTTTCAAGTTCTCTCCCTATGGCGGTCTTGGTTTGTCTCACACAAGTGTTAATAACGTTTCAAAAAAAAAAAAATCATTCTTCATCCACTTCTTTCACACATTTCAACTTTCATTCATTATTCTTCATTCACCTGTTTTATCTCTTCCATTCCACTTTCGCCTCTGCACTTCTCTCATCTGTTTTTTTTCTTTCTTTCTTTCTTTTTTTTCTTTTTTTTTACGTCAGCCTACACCGTGAACTTCTTTCCAATCTCCTTGATGTCACTTCGAATAATGCTGAAGAAACGACTATGGAAACCAGCTTACTGCACTTTGCATAATCGACTTCAAGTTCTCTGTTCATTTCATTCGCTGTTTCCTTTTCACAAGAGATGATCTGCTAACTGAACTGAACCTCTCTGCTTCAGTGTAAATTTCCTCAATATCGCATGTCTTGGCATTCATATAGCATAATAAGGATGTTATTATTTCGTAGGATAAAAAG
>NC_051393.1:2949591-2961747 GCF_015228065.2 Penaeus monodon
GTGCAGACATCCTAGTAACTTCGTCCAACTTTCTCAGGGTAAGTTGCCTTTAGGTGTCCTTCTGCGATGCTGGGCGTTTCCCGTGCGTCATGGGCCTCGCTGACAACTCTTGCTCCGCTTTGGTGATGGCCGCATCCACCTGGACCATGGTTTACTCTTGTGATAAGTTATGCTGTTTATTTTAGTTTTTTTTTCTGAGATGTTTGCTGTCGGTAGGCGGGGTCCACTTCCAACACAGTATCCGAGGCTGACTGACATGTGTACTCTTCTTATCAATTCATAGTCCTACCCGCACACACGAACACACACACCCAACACACAAGCGGGACCACACACGCACAACACACACACATCACCACAACACTACACGCACACACACAGAGACACCAGATACACACTCATACCCTTGACCCATCGTCCGCCCTCCTTCCTCCTCATGGACTCGCCATCGGCAGTGTGCAATGATGCCATATACACAAACCGTCTCACTGCTCTCTCATGCTCTTTTCATACATAGACTTATTGCCTATTCATAGTCTTCATGAACGGTGAATGCATTGCGAAGGATATCTAGTGCGCAATCAGATACCCGGAAAAGTGGAGGAGTATATTGATACAATTTCCATTAATATTATAATATTCCATATATGTGATTTAAACTGTCTGTGATTATTTGATCGGAAGGATTGAGAATATATAGTATCGATTGAGTACAGGGTACCACGGGTGCAAATACAAAATTATGTGATGACACGCGATTGCCCATAAATAGTGATAGAACCGAAAATGGGTTGGAAATTTGTCAATTAATAACACAATAAAGATCAATAACGTCACTTATTCTCATTCCTATGGGTGATCATTTTTATGAGGTTTTGAGTCAACATGTGAGTATTATTTATAGCTACAAGACTTCTGCTCGTGGTTGCCTCTTATCATTCAATTCGGGCCTGCTATGTTCATTGGATGGGGTCCGTTTGTTATTACGTTTGTTTGGCACGTTAGAATATATATGGCAAAAAATTTCCATTTAATTCTTCGATTCTAAGCGACCGGTTTGCATGTTATATTATGCGCTTCACTTCATTCTCGTCGCTTTATCTCCGTGTGTTAGCAAATCTGAAACTAATCGGCAAACAACTTTTCCAGTGTGTGTGATGTTGGGGGGGGCCCGTACCTGTCTACTATGAAGCAGGGGGGTCGGGACAGTAAGATAGTCTCTGCATGTGTCTGATGTAGGCCTCCAACGACGGGTCTCTACTCCGACATGGTTGTTGAACAGGTCGGAATAGCGTACAGTGGGCTCGAGTGAGGTCGTCTTGGAGAGCACAACAGTTGATGTGTGAGATGACTGAGACCCAATCGTAGTGTTTCGGTCCTAGTAGTTGGGCCGTGAGTAATGGTGTGGCCCGAAACTCTATTTCTGTTACGTTATGCGCAGATTGCTTTTCGGTGGTTGGTGTTTACGATGTTGGTTGTCGCTAGATTTTTTTCCGTAGTTGTTGGAAGGTTTATGTTCTTAATTTCTTCGTCTCTTTTTGCATACTACATCCAGGGTTCTTGTCCACTGCATCTCCAATATTCCTTGTATATTTTATTATTATATATTTTTTTTGTAAAAAAAAAAACAAATGATAGTTCAGTATTTAGGTTATAAAATTTCCGACTTTGAATAAAATTAATAAAATAAGGAGTAAATAATGATATAAAAACAGGTGATTAAACCCTAAGTCAGTATTTTAACATATATTTATTTAAATAGCCTACACCTTAAATCGGTATACTTTGTGATAATATTTCGTACACTCATTGTAATGGCAATGGTGTATATACTCGGATTTTGTGAATTTCTTTTCTTCTCTCTCTTTTTTAATATGGTTCATTTAGCCACGTTTAATTTTTTTCACGTCTTCAGATAACGTTGCCTTTCAAATCCTGGCCAGAGTGTGTCTGCAGAGAACACGCTTCTGTCCTTCGCCTTATAATTTATCATTAAGAGATTATCCCTCACTTGCTCGCTTGTATAGCCATGCAGAAAGCGTGATCAGTTTTTATGCTATAGAGATAATAAGCAAACATAAACACACGCTCTCTCTCTCTCATGTACAGAAACGCAGAAAGCATGAGTTGCGGAAAATGTGCTGGGATATAAAATGTATGACCATCAGTCTTTATGCCATATAATAAACAAACATAAACACACGCACACACTCTCTCTCTCTGCCACACACACACACACACACACACACAAACATACACACAATCTCGTTCCACATACTCACACATCCATCTCCCTTTACCCCCGTAAACCCTAACCTCTCTCTCTCACCCAAGGACCCACTTGCTCGCCGTTAGTAGTGGTGAGGAGTAAGGGGGCAGATCTTCTGTAAAGGTTCTCAAGTGTACGTTTGGAACAAAAAGGTACAACCCATAGTGTACTATTTTCCGTGTGGAAGTCCCTAATCTTTTTTTATGGTGTGCAAGGGAAAGAGCGTGAATAGATTTATCGTATTCGGATGAATAATATGGTTAGGGAAGGGCATTCGGGTTATCAAGGAGTTTATTGTGTTGTATTTTACCTTGTTTTTCTGGTCTGGATGTTTGTGTTTATCTTTTTCTCCAATGCTGTTTCATAGATGTTTGTCTATCGATCTTGTTCTGATGTTTGTCTTTGCGTGTGTGTTTGTTTGTTTATTGTGTTGGTGTGGTTTGTGTGTTTTGTTCTGTGTTGTGTTTGTGTATGTGTGTGTGATGTGTGTGTGTGTGTGTGTGTGTGTGTTGTGTGTTGTGTGTGTGTGTGTGTGTGTTGTGTGTTTGTGTGTGTTTTTGTATGTTTGTTGTGTGTGTGTGTTGTAAATTAAGATTTTATACAAGGAAGAAGCTAGGTTTTGACCATTATTCATTTTATCTCTCCCACCTCTCCCTTCCTCCAAATCTTCTCTCTACTCTTCAACTGCTGCCTCCCTCATCTCTCTTTCTCCTTTTTTCTGTCTGTCTGCAGGATCTCTCGCTCTCTATTCTCGCTCCGCTCGTTCTCTCTCTACATGTCGTCTCTCCTTTCTCTCTCTCTCTATAATGCCTTCTCGGTCGTCCTCTCTCTCCTCTCTCCGGTCTCTCTCTCTCAGTTCATCTCTCATCCCTCCTCTCTCTCATCGCCCTTCCTGCCTCCCGCAATCTTTCCCCTCCCCCCGTCTCTTCTCCTCCTGCTGCCTGGAATATTCTAGAGAGGCTTGAATAACTCCAGTAGCAGGACACACCTCTCCTGTTAAGACGAAGGGATCCGTCTCCGCTAGGTGGTCTCCTCCAACGACCACCGACTCAGGCTGAACGTTGGCTAGAACTCCTCTCTGAATTCCTAACATGCTAAAGATATTAAACTGTCAGCGTGTAGTGTGTGTTTTCAATGGTAGTGTGTGTGTTTGTTTATTGTGTGTATGTGTGTGTGTGTGTGGTGTGTGTGTGTGTGTGTGTGTGTGTGTGTGTGTGGGTGTGGTGGTGTGTGTGTGTGTGTGTGTGGTGTGAAGTATACATACCAAAAGAGTATATCACACAGTACCCTCACTACTTCTACGCAATATACAACGGCATTTGAAGACGAATAACATAGTCATGCAAACTGAGGTCGGCCTGTACTATCTGATATGCAAATTAGTCATCGTAGAATTTCTCCTCGTGAGAACCAAATTGCGAGTCAAAGTCCTTTCCTTGCAAGGGTTAAGTGAGTTACTTTCTCGCTTGATCGAAAACCTATGATCAGAACTTACCAAACCCAACACAAAAAACTCGGCGATGGATATCTATGATTCCTTTGGAAACGAAGAGCGCCTTATTATTTAACCTGATATAGTGATAGGCTTAGGTGTATTGTTAGGTCGATTGTTCTGTACCAAGATGGATCTGCATCCTTTTTTATTCACTCTGTATTCACCATGCAACTACCTGTGGCCGTTACAAGGTTAGGGAAATAGACAGCCATGGCTATCAGTCATACCTTATTTCCAGATGAAACGTTAAGCGGCAATAATAAGTGTGGTATTTATGACCGTCAAGAAAAATAAGTACTTTACCCTTTGCACAAACTAATATGAAAAATGGACGAAGTGGTGTGTGGAATAGCGAGGCAAAGTAGTTTACACCGTAATGAGGTGTTAACAGAGAGTAGCGTTCAGTTCCTCATTGATCACAAGTAAAGGAACGATAGTTTTTTCTGACTGTACATGTGCTTGTATATCTATCTCTCTACACATTGACATACCAAGCACGTGTTGTTGCATCTTAATTTATTATATTATTATATTATGTAATTATTATATTACTAGTATTACATTCATTATTATTATTTCTTTCATGATCATTATCATCATTATCATTGTTATTATCATCATTATCAATATCAAAATCAGTATCATTATCATTATTATTATCATTATCATCATCCTTATCATTATCATCATTATCCTTATCTAAATCTTGAGAGGGACATTGGCATCTTAATAGTAAATATAAGTTATAATTATTATTCATCCATATGAACGACGTTTGTGGAAAATGTTTACCTTTTTGGCATAGAAAATAATTGAATTTTTGAGCAATGGGAGCGGAATGACAATAAAATGAAACCTTTTTTTTCGGAATTAATTTGTTCTTTTTTTTTTAGAAAGTAAAATATTATTCATTTTTAATTACTTTACCTAAGGGCATTATTAAGAGTAATGTGAAACAATTTTGAGCTCTGTAAATTAAAATGCTTGTTTTTACTATGAATAATAGCCAAGTGAAAACTGAAAATAAGTTCAGAATATTATTTACTGCTGGGCATGAAAAAAGAATATCGCTTGTCGAGATTTATACAAGCTGCAAACTGACCATGTTATTAAAAGGACATAATCGATATAATTTTGAAATTCTTTTACAAGAAGGCACAGTTTCCGTTTCTACTCTTTGGGCAATGAAAAAAATATGGTCAAATTTACTGCTCTTCTGTTTTATAAATCATAATTATATTTCTTTTCACTAAACACACACACACGCCTGACGCCGTACTGAACGGTCGTGCAAATTGGGGTTCCTGGTAGCCAAATCTTGTTATTCTGCTCCTTTCTGGAATATTATTTTCACTCAGGCTAGTACAAGTGCTGTGCAGTGACCACGTCGTTTTTCAGTGAATACCATAGTTTCATTGCACTAGAAATCGAACTTTACTTGCGATACATCGGCCCCCACCTACTGCCTTGCGCCCTTCCCTCTTTCTCTGTATTTGTGTACCGTTGTTTTTAAGTATGGTGCATCTTCACTACAATAGGAAAACGTTATATTTTCTTAAACACAGTTATGGATACCCAAACATTGTCACCGCCATCGGGAAAACCCCAAGCCCCGCCTCATTCGGCGAACTACGATTCATTGCCATTACTCAGTTGCCCAGCCTGCTGTGTGAAAGCTCGCGCCCTGCGTTGACACGGCAGCTCATCAAAATGCGCTCCTCAATACGGTCATCTCAAAAGCAGCGGCTCCCACGGGCATTAGGGAGTGCCTCATCCCCTGGCCGGCAGACTTTTTCTCCAACAGGCAACAGGCCGTGCACGTGCAGGGTCAAGTTTCCAGCCACCTTCCACTCATGTGCGGAGTACCCCAAGGGTCTAGAATGGGCCCCCTGTGCTTCCTCGTCATAATTAACGACACGCTCCTGGACATCGAGCATCGTTGGAAATACGTGAATGACTCGACCATCGCCGCCGCCATCGACAGTTTCTGCCCTGACTACTCTGCCATCCAGTGCACTCTCGACAACCTCCTCGCCTGGACCACCGCAAATCACGCCAACATCAACCGCCAGAAGTCGGTCATGATGCAGTTCGACTTGTCCACCAACCCCCTCCCCGCGCTCATCCTCACCATGGACAACCACCCGCTGGATGCAGTCCGCTCCACCAAGTTGCTCGGCGTCACCATCGACGAAAAGTTCTCCTGGACGCAGCAAGTCAGAGACGTCGTGAGGTCTGCCTCGTACAGGCTTCACGTGCTGCGTCGCCTCAAGTCCCTTGGTGTCGCACTTGCGGAGCTTCAAATTATCTACGGGCTATTCAACCTGCCCAAACTGACCTACGCCTCCCCCGCCTGGTCCTCCTCCCTCACCGCCACCCAGTTGCTAAAACTCGAGAGAGTGCAGAAAAGGACAGCCAAGATCATTCTCGGTTCTGCCTATACCAGCTACGACAGCGCCTTGGCTGCCCTAGGCCTCCCCTCCCTCGGTACTCACTACACAACCTCACTGCAGCAGTTTGGCCCGAGGCTGCTGTGCCATCCACGCCACCGCGACTGGTGCCCCCCTACGCGCCGCCGCCTTGCCAGGCCCTACGCACCGCCAACAAACTGGTGCCCATCAGGTCACTGACCGCTACCACGAGCGCACAATACCCATTCTAGTCCGATTCCTCAACGAACGCTAGTCACTCGACTGTCCCCTTAGCTTTTCTACGAGCACTAGTCCACAATTGCTAGTCTGGCACCCATAGCTCACCTGTATAGGCACTTGTCTTTTCTTATTTTCTTTCTCTTGCTTCTTTCATTATTATTTTTCCTATAGATTGTTGATTTATTTTGTTGTTTGTTGTTTATAGTTGTTTATGTATACATGGTTTGTCTCTTTATCTATAATTTATTCTGTGTATATTTTCTATGTAAATCAATAAACCGATTATTGTTATTATTATTATCATTATTATTATTATAATTATTACTCTCTCTCTCTCTCTCTCTCTCTCTCTCTCTCTCTCACACACAAACCCCACACCCCAACACATATATATTTTTTTAAATTTAAAGGGGCATATCTAATAGAATAAATTTTCCCCTCTTTAAAAACCTATGAGAAATGAATTTCTTTCTGACTTTGGGAAAAACTTGAGCTTTAGTTTCAAATTTCCCTATACTGAATTTTTTTCCAAATCTTTTTTAACTTTTTATGTGTTTTTTAACGGAAAATTTTTCCCCCCGGTTGGGGGGTTTTCAAATGTTTAAAATACTTTTATATTTTAATATATGTTTAATATATATATATAAAAATATTAAAATAAAAATTATATAATATATAAGTAAAAAATATTATTATATATATATATATATATTTTATATAATATATATTAATTATATTATATATTATAAAATTATACGGGATAACTTTACATAAAATTTTATATATAAAATATATATATAAGATTAATATTTTAAATTATAAATTATATATGTATGTATATATATATAAAATTATTTTAAAATTTTACAAAAAAAACTTTTATATAAAAATAATTTTATAAAAATTTTATATAAATTATAATTATATAATATATATAAAATATAATATAGAACGGGATTTTAAATATATAATTTAAATTATTATCTATTATTATATATATATAATATATATATATATATAATAAAATATATATATATATATATATTATATAATATTTTATAATATATGTATTATATTATCTTATAATTATTCATCTATTTATTTATCATCATTATTATCTATCTTCTTTTCTATTTCTATTATTATTATATTAAAAATATTATTAATATATATATATATATATATATATAATATATAATATATATATATTATATATATTATAATTATATACATATATATATATATTATATATATATATATATTATATATAATTTTAAATTTGATGATTAATATATATATATTTTTATTCATACATATATATATATATATATATATTATATATAATATAAAATTATATATATATATATTAGTAAAAATATATATTATAAAATTTATTAAAATTTTATAATATATTATATTATTTTATTTTTTTGATATATATATATTATATATATATTTAAATTATATTTTTATTATTTATATTTATTATATATATTTATTCTTTTAAAAAAACCACCTAAACCCGGGGAAGAATTTGCGAAAAAATACACATAAAAAATAAAATAATTGGGAAAAAAACATTCGTATAGATAGAAGACATATGCCAATTTCCCAAAAGTCGTAATGAAATTCATGCTCATAGGTTTAATGAGGGAAATTCATTCTATTAGATATGCTTAACTTGAATAAATATATATGTGTGTGTGTGTGTGTGTGTGTGTGAGAGAGAGAGAGAGAGAGAGAGAGAGAGAGAGAGAGTAATAATTATAATAATAATAATGATAATAATAAACAAAAATCGTTTATTGTTTACATAAAAAAATTACCAGAATAAATTATGATAAAGAGACAAACCAGTATACAAACAAAAAAACAAAAAAACAAAAAAATAAATAAACAATCTATGGAAAAATAATAATGAAAGAAGCAAAGAAAAAAAAATAAAAAAAGACAAGTGCCAACAGGTGAGCTATGGTCCAGACTACATTGTGGACTAGTGCTCGTAAAAAAGCAAGGGGAAGTCGAGTGCTAGCGTTCGTTGAGGAATCGGACTAGAAGGGGTTTTTGTGCGCTCTGGTAGCGGTCAGTGACCTGATGGGCACCATTTTTGTTGGGGGTGCTTTTAGGGCTGGAAAGGCGGCGGCGCGTAGGGGGGCCCAGTCGGGGTGGCGGGATGGCACAGCAGCCTCGGGCCAACTGCTGCGTGGGGTTTGTGTATGAGTACCGAGGGGGGGAGGCTGGGGCAGCCGGGGCGCTGTCGTAGCTGGTATAGCAAAACGAAATGATCTTGGCTGTCCTTTTTGCACTCTCTCGAGTTTTGCAACTGGGGGCGGTGAGGGAGGAGGACAGGCGGGGGGGGCGTGGTCGTTTGGGCGGTTGATAGCCCGTAATAATTTGAAGCTCCGCAAGGCGACACCAAGGGACTTAGGCGACGCAACTGACCCGTAGAGGCAGACCTCACGACCCTCTCTGACTTGCTGCTCCAGGGAACTTTTCGTCGATGTGACGCCGACAACTTGGGGGACGGACTGCATCCCGCGGGTGGTTGTCCATGGTGAGGATGACGGGGAGGGGGTTGGGGGGGGGGGGGGACCCCAAGTCGAACTGCATCATGACCGATTCTGGGGGTTGTGTGGGGTGATTTGCGGTGGTCCAGGCGAGGAGGGTTTCGAGATGCACTGGATGGCAAGTAGCAGGGCAGAAACTGCGATGGCGGGGGCGAGGCGAGTCATTCACGTATTTCCCAAGATGCTCGTTTCCAGGAGCGTGTCGTTTTAAATTTTGACGGAAGCCAGGGGCCCATTCTAGACCCTTGGGTACTCCGCACATGAGTGGAAGGTGGCTGGAAACTTTCCCTGCAGTTTTTCACGGCCTGTTTTCCTGTTGGAAAAAAGTCTCCGGCCCGGGGGTGAGGCCCCTAATGCCCTGGGAGCCGCTGCTTTTGAAGGACCGTTGGGACGCATTTTGATGAGCTGCCCTTCAACGCAGGGCGGAGCTTTCACACAGAGCGGGCAAAAGAGTAATGGCAATGAATCGTATTCGCCCAATGAGGGGGGGCTTGGGGTTTTCCCGATGGCGGTGACAATGTTTTGGGGATCCATAACTGTGTTTAAAAAAATAAAATTTTCCTATTGTAGTGAAGATGCACCATCTTAAAACAAAGTAAAAAATACAGAGAAAGGGGAAAGGGGGAAGGGGTAGGGGGGGGGCCGATTTATCGCAAATAAAGTTCGATTTCAGTGCAATGAAAAAGGGGATTCCTGAAAACGACGTGGTCCCGCACAGCACTTTACTGCCCGAGTGAAAATAAATTCCGAAAGGAGCAGAATAACAAAATTTTTGGGTACCAGGAACCCCAAATTTTCACGACCGTCAGTACGGGGTCAGGCGTGTGTGTGTTTTTAGTGAAAAGAAATTAATTTGATTTAAAAACAGAAGAGCATAAAATTTTACCATATTTTTTTCATTGCCCCAAAAAGGGAGAAACGGAAAAATGTGCCTTCTTTTAAAAAATTTTAAAATTATATCGTTATGTCCTTTTTAAAAAACATGGTCAGTTGCGCTGTAAAATCTCACAAGCGATATCTTTTTTCAGCCCGCAGAAAATATTTAACCCTTTTTTTCATTTTTTACTTGGCTAATTATAGTAAAAACAACATTTTTAAATTTACGAGCCAAATTTTTCACATTACTCTTAATAATGCCCTTAGGTAAAGTAATTAAAAATGAATAATATTTTACTTTCTAAAAAAAAAAGAACAAATTAATTCCGAAAAAAAAGGTTTCATTTTATTGTCATTCCGCTCCCATTGCTCAAAAATTCAATTATTTTCTATGCCAAAAAGGTAAACATTTTCCACAAACGTCGTTCATATGGATGATAATAATTATAACTTATATTTACTATTAAGATGCCAATGTCCCTCTCAAGATTTAGATAAGGATAATGATGATAATGATAAGGATGATGATAATGATAATAATAAGTAAGAAACTGATTTGTATTGATAATGAGATAATAACATGATAAAGTGATATGATCATGAAAAAAATAAAAATAATTGTAATAATGTAATAATAATAATAAATAATATAATAAAAATAAATTTCAATGACAACACGTTTGGGTCAATGTGTAGAGAGATAGATATACAAGCACATGTACAGTCAGAAAAAACTATCGTTCCTTTACTTGTGATCAATGAGGAACTGAACGCTACTCTCTGTTAACACCTCATTACGGTGTAAACTACTTTGCCTCGCTATTCCACACCACTTCGTCCATTTTTCATATTAGTTTGTGCAAAGGGTAACGATACTTATTTTTCTGACTGGTCATAAATACCACTTATTATTGCCGCTAACGTTTCATCTGGATAGGTATGACTGATAGCCATTGCCTGTCTATTCCCTAACCTATGATAACGGCCACAGGTAGTTGCATGTGAATACAGAGTGAATAAAAAAGGATGCAGATACCTCTTGGTAGAACAATCGCCATAATACACTAGCCTATCAATATATCAGTTAAATAATGCTCTTCGTTTCCAAAGGAATCATAGATCCATCACGATTGTTGGTAGTTCTGTCATAGTTCCAGATCAACGAGAAAGTACATCACTAACCCCTTTGACAAGGAAAGGCTTTGACTCGCAAATTTGGTTCTCACGAGGAAGAAATTCTTGATGGACTAATTTGCATATCGATAGTACAGGCCGACCTCAGTTTGCATGACTAGTTATTCGTCTTCAAATGCCGTTGTATATTGCGTAGAAGTAGAGTGAGGTACTGTGTGATATACGCTTTTGGTATGTATACTGCACACACACACACACACACACACACACACACACACACACACACACACACACACACACACACACACACACACACACACACACATACACACACATAAACAAACACACACACACATGAACACACACAACGCTTCATACATATTTTAGCATGTTAGGAATTCAGAGAGGAGTCGCTACGTTCAGCTGAGTTCGTGGTCCGTTGAGGAGACCACCAGGAGACGGTCATCCCTTCGTCTTACAGGACGAGGTTGTCTGGAGTTATTCAGCCTCTTAGAATATTCCAGCAGAAGGAGGAGAGAGAAGGGGGGGAGGGTAAGATTGACGGGAGGAGGAAGGGCGAGAGAGAGAGAGAGAGAGAGAGAGAGAGAGAGAGAGAGAGAGAGAGAGAGAGAGAGAGAGAGAGAGAGAGAAAGAGAGAGAGAGAGAGAGAAAGAGAGAGAGAGAGAGAGAGAGACCTGCAGACAGACAGAAAAAGAGAAAGAGAGAGAGGGAGGCAGATTGGAAGAGAGAGAGAAGAGGGAGGGAAGGGGAGAGTGGGAGAGAAAAAGATATGGTCAAACCTACTGCTTCTTCCTTTTATAAATCTTAATTACACACACACACACACATACAAACATACAAACACACACACACACACACACACACACACACACACACACACACACACACACACACACACACACACACACACACACACACAACACAAACACACACACAAACAAACACACAAACACACACACACACACAAACAAACAAACAAACACACACGCAAAGACAAACATCCGAACAAGATCGATAGACAAACATCTATGAAACAGCATTGGAAAAAGATAACACAAACATCCAGACCAGAAAAACAAGGTAAAATACAACACAATAAACTCCTTGATAACCCGAATGCCCTTCCCTAACCATATTATTCAT
>NC_051393.1:2964347-2966847 GCF_015228065.2 Penaeus monodon
TCTGTCGTAACTGTATTATTTTGCCATACCAATCTACTTTCTTTTACAAAAGAGATGAGAGTCAGATTCCCCCCCCAAAGTTTCCTTAACACGGACCTCAAACGGTGTAATCCATCAAGACAAAGCATATTCGAACAAAGGCATTCCCCCTCTTGTCAACTCAGGTTTGAGTGTCAATGCCGGTTCGTTTGATCAAGGTATAGCTTATTCGAGCTGGAATCCCGTGTGAATCCCGGTAACTAGAAACGATTTGTTCTGCGTGAAACTGAGTGGCATCGGCAAGAAATGTTCAGGGGAGTCAAAAAGCAAAATCCACTGGTGTCGGGTTTTAACCGAGAAGATATTATTTGACGTTATTTAAGAGAGTCTAGAGGGTAATATGTTTTTAGAAAAATCTGCAGGGGTTTTTTATTGTATTTGGCTGAGCTTGTTTTTAAAGTAATGATAATAACGAGGCATTTGTTTATACTACAGGGAGAAAATAACAGGGGCGGAGTGCTTCCTTGAAAAAGGCCTGTGGAAAAGTTAAAAGAAAGTAGCTTTTTTCTGAAGAGACCGATAGGATTTTTTTTTTCAGCGCAAGGCGGAAAGGATATATCTATAATATGTCTGCACAAAGACTAATTGACACTATTCTTTTTAATAACATATTTTTCTCCCTGACTATAATAATGTATACGTGTCCTATGATTATGCACGCACGCACGCATGCACACGCACACACATACACACACTCTCTCACTCTCACTCACTCACTCACACATACATGCACACAAATACATAAAAACTTACATACCTGCTTTAATACATACATGTTCCTTTTTTGAATCTGTAAAATCTGGTGGTAAACTCTCCCGGAATAAGGTATTATATGTCTTATAAGGTGTTAGGAAAGTCACTTAAAACTGGTTCTTCGAAGTTCGTGTTAACTATTTCATGATCTTTATAAAACGTCAGATCAGGTTAATATATATATCATACGAAATGCTATCTTCACCTTAGTTTGAAAACATATGGTGATTAGTAAAATCAATGTTACCCAAAAAATGTAGGGAGTTCTTTCCTGGGTTTAAAACAACTGACTTACGAACAGAAAGTTTAGAATTTAAAAATGCCACGTAAAAAATATTTAAGTCACACATTTATGTATTAAAGTTTATGGATTCATGTTGATACAGTGTTGTTGAATACTTCAATCGGGTGTTTATTTTCAACTTATAGGAGCTGTTAGAGCGAAAGTATATTGTTTTTTTTTGTTATACTGTATCAATAGAGAAAGATATTAATAAAAAAAAAAGCCGTCTCATGTCAACGAATTATAAATATCTATGCGATGTAACTCACCTAAAAATCTCAAAGCAAAACCTCTACTCTCCTCTAGATATACAAAATTCCCAAAGCGAAAACCTTCCAGTGTAGCTTTTCACAGGACCTCGCACAATAAGTCATCTCCCCATCCACCACAGAGCTCACCTTAACAAAGGATCCTCACTTTCGCTCTGTATCGGCTTCAGTGCCAGAGAGGATTCGTTTGATCTTGGGTAGGTTTATTCGAATTGGAACCCCTGTGAATCCCTGAAACCCGACTGCTGTAAACAATTTGCGTGGGCCATTTTGAAACTGTTTGGCACCGGGGGATTCGCCAAGAAAGTCGAGAGGGAAGGTTCTTGACCTGTCGGTATATAATGAGAGGGATCATCTGATCACAGGTCTGTATTTAGTATTTAATATTCACTCAAATACGGAAAAGGGAATTGCTTTTTAGAATATTTGTTATTTCGTTGGAGTTTTCCAGTCAGAACGTTATGTTGAATTTGTTCGTAATTTTAAGAGATTATTATTTGTTGGACTGAACGTTGATCTTGAAATGATAAACAAATGAAGGAAAAAAAAAAATGAAATTGCGAAGCTTAATTCAGATCATCAGTTTATAAAAATGAAATAAAAAGATTTTGTTATATTAATGTATAAATCTACAACCGTCTACGTATCTATGCCCATCTATCTATCTATTCGTCTCTTATCTGTCTGTCTGTGTTCGTTTATCTATCTATATGCAGTGATTTCTATTAATTTATACCACATTTATCTACTTACCATTTTTAACAACAATACTTTTCTATCTATCTATCTATGTGTGTGTGTGAGTGAGTGACATCATCGCAGAGACAGATAGAAAGTTGTACATATAAAAAGATAGACAGACAGACGATAGAATATATAGATAAATAGAAAAAGAGATGTATAGATAGACAAATATAGACAGACAGGTAGACACAGACAGATGGGCAGATAGATAGAAAGTTATATAGATAGACAGATGATTTGGGTGGATGGATAGATAGATAGATAGACAGATAGATAGATAGATAGATAGATCAATAGACAAACGATATCTATACACACATCCGACTGCATGTTTTGCATACCTCGTGTGCTATCCCAGATTCCAAGGCGAAAAGCGAGACATTGAATGGAGGTAACAACGGTAAAGAAACTG
>NC_051393.1:2977143-2984643 GCF_015228065.2 Penaeus monodon
AAAATACCGACATCTTTGACACCTTGCAACAATCTCTCATTAGAATGTTTGAGGTACCAATTTTGGTAACACCTTCGCAGCTCATCAATCCTCTTCCACCATCCTTTCTACTAAGATATAGTCTATCATTATTATTATTATCATTATTATTATTATTATTATTATTATTATTTTATTATCACCATTGTTTTTATTATTGTTGTTATTATTATTATCATTATTATTAATGTTATTATTATTATCATTAGTATTATCATTATTTTTGTTATTAACATAACTATTATCAATACTAATGTTATATTATTATTGTTAGCGTTCTTGTCATTTTCATAATCATTGTTTTTATTTTATCCTTATCATAATCACGATCACTATTATCACTATAATTACTATTAACATCGTCATTATTAGTCATTATTTTTGTTGGTGATGTCATTATTATTAGTAGTAGTATCATTACTATCATACTCATTATTACTATGATGATGATGATGATGATGATTATGATGATCATCGTTATCATTATTGTTGTTGTTGCTGTTATTATTATTATTATCATTATTACTGTTATTATTACTATTATCATTACTATTATCATTATCATTATTATCATCATTATTATTATTATCATCTTTATTATTATTATCATATATATCATCATCATCATTATTATCATTACCTTTGTTATCATCATTATCATTATCATTACTACTACTACTACTACCAATGCTTATGTTATTGATATTTCTATCACCATTATCATTATTATTGCTATTATCATGACTATCATTATTATTATTATGATGATGATGATGATGATGATGATGATGATGATGATGATGATGATGATGATGATGATGATGATGATGATGATGATTATTACTATTATTATTATTATTATTATTATTATTATTACTATTATTTTTTATTATCATTATTATTACTAATATTATAATAAAACTATAACTAATATCATCATTTTTATTACTATTACTAATGTCATTAATATTACTATCAGTGCTATCATTTTACCCAGTAATTACAAATGACAATGTTAATAACTTGATATTAATAACAACTTCCCTTGCATGCTGACGTATTGCAGAAACCGAAGACTTGTTAGGAAATCTATCATGTTTAAAGAGGTAACCCACGAGTGGGCATTATTAAGAATTAAAGTAGGTACTGATATTTAAATGCACGACCAACTTTGTTATACAACATATGCAGGATGTTGTTATGAGTGTTTTTAAGATATAGGAAAGTTGTTGTGCTATTATTCTTGTTGTCTTCATGAAGAATCGTATGTAATTCACTAAATCATTTCCAAATGCAAAGTAAAAAGGACATAAAAAAAAGTATATCTGTCTCTCCACCTCTCTCTTTCTCAGTAGATTCACACAGACACACAAACACGAGCGCACGCGCGCACACACACACACACACACACACACACACACACACACACACACACACACACACACACACACACACACACATACACACACACACGCACAAAACACAACACAACACAACAAACACAGCAAAACACAACACAACACACACACGGAAACCCAAGGCAATCGTTTCTACTACTATAATGATAATAATAATAATAATTATAATAATGATAGTGAAAATAATAACAATAAAATAATATTAATAATTACATTATGATACTGAGATAACTCCTTATACTTTAACAAGTATATTCTTTTTAATAAAATTAAAATTAAAAATTTAATAGTGTTTTTTTCCTCTCGCTCTTTTGGAACATTTTACCATTATTATACTTCGGCTGTTTGTTTCACATTCCCAGTGATTCCAAAACACAACAAACAAATCGTTTCCAACTGTTAGGACTTGCATAGAATATCAAAATACTAAATACCTTGATGATAGGCGTTGAATTTTACAAGTATGCTTTCTGTGCAAGAAGTGTGTATGCTTCGTTATGCTGATCTGGGAATTAGATAGATTGCACACCTTAAGGATTCTTAAAGTGTTGTATCAGTCATATAGTCACTTAAACAAGGCAGAGTGCCATGGAGTGCAAAGTGTTGCAATGTTTCTTTTCCTTGTCGGCAGATCACGTCTATTTTCGAGTATTGGTTATATTTTTTCGCATGATTATAGCTTTCTGCATCGGTATGTATTGACTGATATTTCCAAGTACCCCTTTTTTTCTTTTTCTTTTTTTTTTTTTTGGTGCAGTGCAACCAGTCATATTTTCAGTATACATTTTTGATTATTACACTAAACTTTGTGAGAGTTACCACTGCGATCAGTTTAACCACTGCTGCTATTAACACTTGTTAATAGCAAGCACTTGTTATTTTTATGACTCATATGTCACCTTCCCCCTCGTACTATAACTACTATTCTTACTTTATTTCTCTTGCCTCTGCTGCTGTTATTGCCAGCTCTTTTCCTAACACACTCGTGCCACTTACTGCGCTTAGGATCCCTAAAACCCCTTTCATCTAATACTATTGCACATTCCTACTGCACTACTACACTTATTATTAATAATAAAAATATCTGTAGTTGTTGGTGCTGCAAAAGTTGATGTTAATAAGTATTAATGAAAAAAACTTAGAGGATGCCATTGATATTATGGTTCGCACAGTGATAAAACGCGGAGGGCAAACGGAGAGCAAACGCTCGTACTGTAAGGTCAAAAACTCCCGCACACGCTCTTGCTATCTTTAGGGGCGTTATGCGTGTGTTGATAAGCTATGTTTATTGAATATTGATAAACATATCGTAGGGTATTTGAACTGATTAAAAGATACACGGTAGATAAATGTGTGTGTATGTATATATACACGTATAAATATATATGTATATATATATACATATACATATATATATATATATATATATATATATATATATATATATATATATATATATATATATATATATATATATATATATATATATATATATATATATATATATATATATATATATTAACGTGTGATATCCAACTTCTTGGCTAAAATGCAGCCTATTTCTCAAATGAAAACAAAAAATAAATCATGCCGCATCGCCCGTTCATTAATAATAACAATAATATATATATATATATATATATATATATATATATATATATAGATAGATAGATAGATAGATAGATAGATAGATAGATAGATAGATAGAGAGATAGAGAGAGAGAGCGAGAGAGAGAGAGAGAGAGCAAGCGAGAGAGAGAGAGCGCGAGAGAGCATTCTAACTTTGTTAAACTAGAGCCGCAAACAAATCGTCTCCAACAGTTAGGACTTACACGAAATCTTCACAGAATACCAAATACTTTGATCAAAGGAGTTGAATCCTACAAGTATGCTTTCTGTGCAAGAGGTGTGTTTGCGCCGTTATGCTGATCCGTGCATTAGATAGATTGCACTCCTGAAAGACTCGCCCATTCAAAGTGTTGCATCAGTCACATAAACAAAGCAGATTGCTATGGGGAGCAAAGTGCGATAATGATTTTATTTTCCTTATTTCCAGATTACGTCTGTTTTCTTGTAGTTTCTTTCTTTCTCTTTTTATTTTTTATTCTTTTCATTTTTGTCGCATGTTTACATTGGTTGGTCTTGATCAGCATTTTGAACTTACTGTTATTGTTTTTGTATTTTTTCTTGTATCTTGTTTTTGTATCATGGTTTTGTATTTTTTTTTTTATCGCTGTCTACATTAATAGGTTTTGATTGGCCTTTCGAACTTACTGCGTTTGGTTTTCAAGTGTTGTGGCACTAGTATTACTAACAGGATTATTCTATTTATCTCGCGATTCATATTACCATTGTTGCTATTATTAGTACAATTGCTAAATGCTTTTATTACTAGTGATATTGGTGTTAATATTATGATTATTATATCGCTCGCTCTTATACTATAACTTCTACATTTGCTGCATTTATTTTGATTGTGTATTTTTTGTTGTTGTTGTTATTATCACCTCTTTTTGCAATATTGCATCTAAAATCACTACCGCGTCTGTTATCATCTCCCAAACCGCTTTCAGATATTAATGCAGTAAAGCATTACTAAACTACTATCATTATCATCACTAATAATAGATGTAGTTGTTGCTGCCGCTTAAGGTTATGTGGATAAAAATATTGAAAAATACTGGATGAGGCAATAATTTTTAATCTGTTGGCGCAGTGGATTAAACAGAAATATATGCCTTTAGCTTAATGCATTTTCAAACAGATTTGAACGAGAGATTTTTTGTCATTTATTAAAATCAAGAATTCTGATATGAGCGAGAATATGTATGTTTTACATTTAAACAATGTGTTTGGATTATAGTTACACTTATATCTAAAAAAATATTAATTCCTTTTTTAATATGATGGTAATGTTATTGCTGGATATTATAAAATAACATTGAAGTAGAACATAAAACCTATAATACTGAAGCATTACTTAGGAAAACGAAAGGTAGAAAAAAAAAAATTGTTTTATTAAACCTCTGGATCAATATCAATATTTTTTTTCCTTTTTATTTTAGAAAGAGAGAGAGGGAGAGGAAGAGAGAGAGAGAGAGAGAGGGAGAGGGAGAGGGAGAGGGAGAGAGAGAGAGAGAGAGAGAGAGAGAGAGAGAGAGAGAGAGAGAGAGAGAGAGAGAGAGAGAGAGAGAGAGAGAATGAAAGAGAGATTTCATACATATTTAGAGAACATATACTCATTACATTCATATCACTTTATTTCGACCATTCATTTAATTACAATTATGATCTGTGTCCTTCTAATTATGCATTTCTAAGTCATCTCTAATTCCTCATAATAGGAGATCGCAATTTAATGATCCTTGACGGTTGAAATGACTGTACTTTTTATGTATGTAAAGTGTTTACTGCCCTCTTTATAAACCCACTATTCCTCTGCCTTAAGCCCATAATTATGATTCTTGGTCGTAATTAACTGTAAGTCTGTAGTTTATAATGTGAAGTAAAGTTGTACGTAATTAGAAGTGTGTAATAATTGTGATGATGATGATGGTGGTGGTGATGATGATGGTGATGATGTGATGGTGATGATGGTGGAGATGGTGATGGTGATGGTGATGGTGATGGCGATGGCGATGATGATGATATTAAGGAGAATAATAATAAAGATATAATGATAATAATAATGGTAATGGTGAAGATGATAATAATGATAATGATAAGGGTAATGATAATAATAATAATAATAATAATAATAATAATAATAATATTCAATATCATCTTAAAAATAATGATGATATTGATAATAGGAATGATAATGATACTGATAACAATGATGGCGATAATAATAGTAACAATAATAGTTATAATAATAATAGTGATAATAATAATAATAATAATAATAATAATAATAATAATGATGATGATGATAGTAATAAGGACAATAATAGTAATAATAGTAATAATAGTGATAATAATAATAATAATGATAATGATAATGACGATGATGATGAGGATGATGATGATAATAATAATAATGATGATGATGATGATGATAATGATAGCAAATAATGTCAACATTAACAATAACAACAATAATGATGACGGTGATGAAGATGATGATAATAGTAATGACAAAAATAATGTAAATAATAAAAGTGATATTAATAATAGTGAGAAGATTAATGGAAATACTGAAAGAATAATAACATCAACAACAGCAACAACAAAAATAATAAAGACAAATATGATAGTAATCCTAATCAAATAATAATAATACAATGATAATAATAATAATAATAATAACAATAATAATGATAATATTAATAATGATATTAATCATAATAATGATAATAATAACAAAAATAATAGTAATAATAATGATGATGATGATGATGATGATGATGATGGTGATAATAATAATAATGACAATAATAATAATAATAATAATAATAATAATAATAATAATAATAATAATAATAATGATAGCTAACAATAACATTGATAAAAATAAAGATGAAAGTTAGTAGTAATAGTGATAATAATGATGATAATGATGTTAATGATTATAAAATAATGATGATGATGATAACAATAATAAGGATGGTGATAATAACAATGTTAATAATAGTGACAAAAGTAATGCTTATAGTGATGATGATGATGACGTGATGATGATGTAGAAGTAGAGAAAAGAAAATGAGGAAGAGAAGGAGGAGAAAGAAGAAAATGAAGAGGAAAACCATATGGAGGATGAGCTGGAGGAGGAAAATGAGGAGAAGACGAAGAAGAAAAATATCAAGAAGCAGAAGAGAAAGAAGAAGAAAAACGGAGAAGAAAGATGAAGAGGAAGAAGGAAAAAAAAAATGAAGAAGAAAGATGAAGAGGAAGAGGAAGAGACAGATAACCTCACGTTTAATAAATCCTTTTGTTTTCTCTCTTCACGTTTTTTCGTCCTTCCCCTCTTCCTATTCACAATTAATCATAACATCCACGTCTGTTGCATTATTATTATAATTATTTTTCTGAAGTGAAGAATAAATCGAAAGAGAACTAGAGTGATTGACTGATTATCTAAAATTATCTGCCGCGTCAACAGCTAAGGTCATAAGCGGCGATTATTTTTAAACAATGGGATTAAAATGTTAAAATATTCCAAACGTACAAAAATCTATGATTAAATAATGTCTCTTATAAGAAAGAATAAAATAACAATATCATGTTTAAAACCAAAGCATAAATATCATGCTTTTAAAGTATGAAACGTTATCAATGGATTAAATTTTGTTTTGAAGCAGCTGTCGCCTTCGCTTTGTCCTCTTTCTCCTTCCTTTTCGATTCTACAGTTTGCTTTTTCTCTTCTTTTTATATATTTCTTTTTTGCTCTTCCTCCTCGCTACTTACCGCATTCTTTCTCTTCTTTCCTCGCAACTCGCCTTTTTTTCTTAGAGTTTTCTCTCTATTAGAGTCTTCAAGATGAAACAATATTATCTCAAAAAAATCAGTCGCGCTTCTTTCAAAAGATCGAATTGTTATGTTAGGGAGACTGAAGACTCGGGTTTTCTCGCCCTGTATTATTTACTGTTTGGAGTTGTATGCAGAAAACTTCAGAAATAGAATAAGTAGTTAATATTACTAAATATCACCACATGAATCCACAGATATCTAAAATCATGAACTTAATTATAGTAATGACATATGACAAGAACAGAAACGAAATGATTGTCACATCAGTGTGATATATTTGGGCACATGTCATGTTTGTGATATAAAATACTCGATTTCGAAAAAGGAAGAGAAGTTTCTTAAAAAAATTACAACAACGACAGCAAACAATAATAAAATTAACAAAAACACCAATTATAATACTAATAATAATAATTGAAACAAAAGTAATAATAGCAATAATAACGATAGTGATAACAATCCTAATAATAATTGAAGCAATAATAATAACAGCAATAATAATGATAATGATTACAATCCTAATGATAATGAAATATAGTACATAAAATGAAACACCTGCCAGCAACCGAGAGGC
>NC_051393.1:2989643-2992143 GCF_015228065.2 Penaeus monodon
TGTAAACTGTGAAATGACTACTAGATTAATGATCTGTCGTAACTGTATATATTTGCCATACCAATCTACTTTCTTTTACAAAAGAGATGAGAGTCAAGATTCCCACCCCAAAGTTTCCTTAACACGAGACCTCAAACGGTGTAATCCATCAAAGACAAAGCATATTCGAACAAAGGCATTCCCACCTCTTGTCAACTCAGCTTGAGTGTCAATGCCGGTTCGTTTGATCAAGGTATAGCTTATTCGAGCTGGAATCCCGTGTGAATCCCGGTAACTAGAAACGATTTGTTCTGCTGTGAAACTGAGTGGCATCGGCAAGAAATGTTCAGGGGAGTCAAAAAGCAAAATCCACTGGTGTCAGGTTTTAACCGAGAAGATATTATTTGACGTTATTTAAGAGAGTCTAGAGGGTAATATGTTTTTAAGATAAATCTGCAGAGGTTTTATCTGTATTTGGCTGAGCTTGTCTTTAAGTAATGATAATAACGAGGCATTTGTTTATACTACAGGGAGAAAATAACAGTGCGGAGTGCTTCCCTTGAAAAAGGCCTGTGGAAAAGTTGAAAGAAAGTAGCATTTTCTGAAGAGACCGATAGGATTTTTTTTTTCAGCGCAAGGCGGAAAGGATATATCTATAATATGTCTGCACAAAGACTAATTGACACTATTCTTTTTAATAACATATTTTTCTGCATGACTATAAATAATGTATACGTGTGCCTATGAGTATGCACGCACGCACGCATGCACACGCACACACATACACACACTCTCTCACTCTCACTCACTCACTCATACATACATGCACACAAATACATACAAACTTACATACCTGCTTTAATACATACATGTTATCCTGTTTTGAATCTGTAAAATCTGGTGGTAAACTCTCCCGGAAATAAGGTATTATATGTCTTATAAGGTGTTAGGAAAGTCACTTAAAACTGGTTCTTCGAAGTTCGTGTTAACTATTTCATGATCTTTATAAAACGTCAGATCAGGTTAATATATATATCATACGAAATGCTATCTTCACCTTAGTTTGAAAACATATGGTGATTAGTAAAATCAATGTTACAAAAGATGTAGGTAGTTCTTTCCTGGATTTAAAACAACTGACCATTACGAACAGAAAGTTTAGAATTCAAACATGCCACGTAGAAAAATATTTAAGTCACACATTTATGTATTAAAGTTTATGGATTCATGTTGATACAGTGTTGTTGAATACTTCAATCGGGTGTTTATTTTCAACTTATAGGAGCTGTTAGAGCGAAAAGTATATTGTTTTTTTTTGTTATACATGTATCAATAGAGAATGATATTAATAAAAAAAAAACGCCGTCTCATGTCAACGAATTATAAATATCTATGCGATGTAACTCACCTAAAAATCTCAAAAGCAAAACCTCTACTCTCCTCTAGATATACAAAATTCCCAAAGCGAATACCTTCCAGTGTAGCTTTACACAGGACCTCGCACAATAAGTCATCTCCCCATCCACCACAGAGCTCACCTTAACAAAGGCATCCTCACTTTCGCTCTGTATCGGCTTCAGTGCCAGAGAGGATTCGTTTGATCTTGGGTATGGGTTATTCGAATTGGAAACCCCGTGTGAATCCCTGAAACCCGACTGCTGTAAACAATTTGCGTGGTCCATTGTGAAACTGTTTGGCACCGGGAGGATTCGCCAAGAGAAGTCGAGAGGGAAAGGTTCTTGACCTGTCAGGTATATAATGAGAGCATCATCTGATCACAGGTCATGTATTTAGTATTTAATATTCACTCAAATACGGAAAAGGGAATTGCTTTTTAGAATATTTGTTATTTCGTTGGAGTTTTCCAGTCAGAACGTTATGTTGAATTTGTTCGTAATTTTAAGAGATTATTATTTGTTGGACTGAACGTTGATCTTGAAATGATAAACAAATGAAGGAAAAAATAAATGAAATTGCGAAGCTTAATTCAGATCATCAGTTATTAAAGATGAAATAAAAAGATTTTGTTATATTAATGTATAAATCTACAACCGTCTACGTATCTATGCCCATCTATCTATCTATTCGTCTCTCTATCTGTCTGTCTGTGTTCGTTTATCTATCTATATGCAGTGATTTCTATTAATATTAATACCACATTTATCTACTTACCATTTTTAACAACAATACTTTTCTATCTATTTATCTATGTGTGTGTGTGTGAGTGAGTGACATCATCGCAGAGACAGATAGAAAGTTGTACATATAAATAGATAGACAGACAGACAGATAGATATATAGATAAATAGAAAAAGAGATGTATAGATAGACAAATATAGACAGACAGGTAGACACAGACAGATGAGCAGATAGATAGAAAGTATATATAGATAGACAGATGATTGGATGGATGGATAGATAGATAGATAGACAGATAGATAGATAGATAGATAGATCAATAGACAAACAGATATCTATACACACATCCGACTGCATGTTTGCATACCTCGTGTGCTATCCC
>NC_051393.1:3017143-3039643 GCF_015228065.2 Penaeus monodon
GTTTCTCAATTCCCTCTGTCTGTTTATTCTCTTTCTATATGCACTAAGCATACTTACTGATTCAACATATTTTTCCATCCATCCATCCAAACACACACACACACACCCCACAAAACACACCAAAACCCACACACCCCACACACACACCCCAAACACACACACCCCACAATCACACACCCCACACAAAACACACACACCACACAGGGTATAATTATTATAGATTATAAATAATAAAAATATATATATATATATTAAAATATAATATATTAATTAAAAATATATTATTATATATATATATATATATATATATAAAATATAAAATTATATATAATATGAAATATTTTTATGTATATATAGTTATTTTAATATAAAGAGGGGCCCTAGGTTCGGGGCCCTGGTCAGGGAGGGTTTTTATTTATCGATATAAATTTGGGCATTGATTTTTTCCCCCCTTTCATGTAAAATAAAATAATATAGGGAAATATATTTATAATATAAATATATTATTATATATAAAATTTTAATATTATAAAATTATATTTAATTATTTATAATATATATATATATGATGAAAAACCAAGAGGGGCCAATGTTTTTAAAAAAGAATTTTTTTTTTTTTTGATAAAAATTTGGGACTCGTTGATTGGGCCCTTTTTTCCCCGGCCCCAAATTTTCACCCCTTTTAATATAAAGACAAAAAAAATATTAACCCCTCTGTGTAGTATTTTCAAAACAAAACACAGCAAAAAAAAAAAAAAAAAAAAAAAAAAAAAAGAAAAAAAGAAAAAGAAAAAAAAGAAAAAAAAAAAAGACAAATGCTGTTTAAAATGTTTTAATTATGAATTTTGGTGTTGACTTTTAAAATTTTTCCCCAATTTTCCTTTTCTTTTTTTCTTTTTTCAGGCTTAAAAAAATGAAAACCAGCTTTAAAGTTTTTAAAAAAAAAATTTTTGGAAATTTTCAAAAACAATGTTTTTTTAAATTGTGGCGCCTAAGTACCTGATTTTCCCTTTAAAACCAAAATTCCAGTTGGTGGTGGGCTAATCAAAAAAATGGGTAATTAAAGGGTTGTCCCTTCAAATTTTGGGGCCTATAATCCCCTAACGGGAAAACCCGCTTTCCCCGGGGTTTGGAGGGGCTTGGGAGCCCCAATAACTGGGAAAACCGGCCCAAAGAGGGTTTCCCATACGGAGAGGTCACCAGTGAGGGATGGGGACAAAACCCAATTCCCGGGTGCCCCAAGCCCCTTTGAGAGGGGTGGTGAAAACCCACTTATGGTTCTTTCCATTTTGGACCAGGGAAAACCCCCCCCGGCTCCCACGTGTTTTGGGCCTTTACGAAAGCTTTCCCCTTATTTTTGGGAGAGGGAAGTCCTGGGGGTTTGGAGCCATGCAGCTGGCAAAACACTTCTTTGGCCCTCTTTCGGGTTAGAGGGGTGGCTTGAAAAGGGCCAGTCAAGTCATTTGGGGAGGTAAAAATATGGATTGAGTAAAGCAGGCACTCCCCCCAGCGGCACGAATAGGCCCCGGGACCCCAAAATATTTAAGGTTGTCAAGTGATTCCGGATCCCCCCACGGGCGTAAACGGAAAGCCTGATATTTGGGGTTTTTCGTCACCAGGACTGTTTACGTGCGATATGCGGTATTCCTGGGGCTAGTCTAATGTTTCCTCCCCAAAACACAAAAAACACCCCCCCAAAGGGGAATTGTCTTTTCCCGTAACCTTTGGGGGGAAATTCTGAGGAAAAAAAACTATAAGAGAAGCAAAAGATCTTAAAAGTTAGTGGGGAAAATTTAAAGCGTTTTAAGGAGAAAGTAGATGGTTGGAACAATAAAAAACCCTTCTTTAACTTTTGAAACACTAGCTTTCCGGAATGGGTTTCATTTGGCAGGGTACCGATTTCAAGGAAAAAGCCCAAATGTCCCCAAACCCCATACGCTGCTCCCCATGTTTGGGGTTTTAGGGGAAATTAAAAAGAAAATTTCTTGCCTTTTTTAAAGAAAAGGGAATACAAAACGATTGGGGTTTAAAGGGGGCAAAAAACGGGTTGTCAAAAGAGAAAAAACCCGTCTGGGTCCAGTGTGTTTTACCTTTGAAAAAGATCCCCAGGAATTTTTGGAAAACACACACACCCCAAATTATATATATCCCCTATAAAAATTAAAATATATTTAATATTATATATATATAGTAAAATATATATATATATATATATATATAATTATGACACACACACCCACACCCACATAAAATATTATCTGTGTGGGGTGGTTGGTGTGTGTGTGTGGGGGGGGTTTTTGTGTGTGTGTTGGGTTGGTGGGGGTTGTGGGGGTGTGTGTGTGTGTGTTATATTACACACACAAATTTAAAATTTTATGTACATATAATTATATATAATATAATATAACAATAAGATATATAAAATTATAAAAAATATAATAGAATATTATAAAATATTTTATAAAAATTAATATATATAAATATATAATATATATATAAAATATATAAAAATAAAATATAAAATATATATATATAATATTATTTTAAATATATATATATATATATATATATAAATATAAATATATATTATATGGGTATGTAGTAGGGTATATATTGGGGGTTAAAACAAAATTCCGTGTTGATACTATGTTAAAAAAAACCCAATTGTGGTGTGGTGGGTCTGTTTTGTTGTTGTAAGATTTATTTAATTATATATATTTTAAGTTTTATAATTAATATAATATATATATAAGATAACAAAGGTAATATATATATAAAAAGATAAAATATATATTATATATATAAAATATATAATATAAAATATATATAATTAATTAATAATATAAATATACAAAAATATATATATAAATTTTAATAAATAGTAAAATATATAAAATATACTATATATATATATAATTTTTTATAATATTATTTAATATATACAAGAATTTTATAATATATATTTAAATTAAATAAATATATATATATAATATATTAATATAAAATATCTATAAAGATAGTAGATAGATGATAGAAGATATAGATATAGAAATTTTATAATAAATATACAATATTTATAATTTATAATATATAAAATATATATATAAAATATAAAATATATAAATATATATTTATATATAAAGGGGTTTAAATCAAATTTAAAATAAGAAAAAATTTAAATCAAAAATAATCTTTGATACAAGGGAAAATTAAAATTTTCTAAAGGAAAAAACCCCAGGGAGTTTACGTATCTTTTGGACAACACATTCATCCCCCATTTTTTTTTCAGCCTCGGGTTTCAAAAAGGGATAAATTTTTCCAACGTTTTTTCAAACAATTGAGTCAAAGGGAAAATTTTAAAAGTTTTAAAGTACCAGCAAATTTAAAAACTTCAAAACCCCCCCCCCCGGAAATAAAACCCAGAATTCTTTCTGGGTTTTTGATTTTTAAAATGCAAATTTTCTTCCATAGGGGTATTTTCATTTAACTATTACTAGCAGATTCCCAAATTTCTTTACCCTTAATTTAGAGTATTTACAAAGAAAAAAAGCAAAAAAAAGATTGTAAACAGTTGAAGGGAAAACGCATTACCAATAACGTTTCGATTTAAAAAAATTTTCTCTACAAAGGGTTGATTTAAAAAAAAGTTTTGATGCTAAATTTAATGTAACGAAAGGGCTCTGGTATCCTGAGGAAATTGGGGTTAAACCCTTTAATACACAGATTTTACCCAAATTTCAAGATCCGATATACAACCCCAAATTTCCCAGAGAAAATTTATACAAGATGCATATTTAAAGTATCTCACAGATTGGATGTGATTTAAAGGATATATTTTAAACCTTTCCCGAAACGATTTTCCTTTTAGACCCCCTTATCAAATTGCTTTAAGATCCTGACTTGTGGAGATTGCCCTTTTCCCGAGAACCAATCTGGGGTCTTAAAAAATTTGCAAGGGGTTCAATGCCCCAATGGGGGTAAAGGAGCACCCTCACCTTTGCAGAGTTAGTGTGGGGGTTGTGGGTTGCTCGTGGTGTTTTGTTTTTGTTTGTTTGATTGTTTTTGTGTGTGTTTTTGTTTGTATAGTGATGGTCCTTTGCGTGCGCCGTGCGTGGTGTGTGTGTGTTTTGGGTTTGGGTGTGTGTGGTGTGGTGTGTGTGTGTTTTGTGGTTTGTGTGGTGGTGTGTGGGGGGGGTGTGTGTGTGTGTGTGTGGGTGTGTGTTGGTGGGTGTGTGGGGTTGTGCCCCGGGGGAATGTGTGAAAAATTTTGGTTGTGCATGTGTGTGTGTGGCATGTAGGGGAAAATTTTAAGTACGCGTTTTTCTTTTTGATTCTGTATCACTAAATCAAATTAGACGGGTTATGTACCCCCCTTTTTAAAAATTCCCAGTCTGATATGTAATGGATTGTCCAAGTTAGTTCGAAAATTTCCGGAGGTTCAAAGAGTTTTTAAAGAAAAAGCGTTAAAAATTTCCCAATAATTCTTGATTTGGCTCGAGAGGGGGGTTTAAAATGATATCATGTTTCGTATTTGTACTTCCCTTTATCCCCCAGCTTAAAAGGGAATGCTTTCAAAACGGTTTTGGGGGAGGTAATATCCTTTATTACTGTTTACTTTAGGGATATTTTTATTTTTTTTTGTTTTTTGTTTTATTTTATTTTTTATTATTATTATTATTATTTTTAGTTTATTATTATTATTATTTTTTTTTTTATTATTTATTATTAATTAATTTTTATTATGTTTTTGGGTTATTTTTTTTTTTAAAAATTAAAATTATTTATTTTGTTTTTATTATTTTTGATATTATTTTTATATTATTACTATTTTTAATAGTTATTTATCATCTTTATCATTAAGTATTATAATTATTATTATTATTTTTAAACCATTATTGGTGTTGTTGGGGGTGTTTTTATATTACATTTTTTTTTTTTTTAATTTTTATTGTTACCCACTTTTTATTAGGGAAAAATTATTAGATTACCGCTACAAAAGGGTTAAACACTGAATGCTAATAATATGATTTTTATGATGTAATGATGTTTCCAATGATGGATGGTATAGAATTAATAATAATGAAAATTTAATGATAATAAAAAAAATAAAAAAAAAATAAAAAAAATTAATAATAAAAATTTAAAAAATTATGAAATAAAAATTTAAATAATAATAATAATGATAATACAAATATAAAAAAATAATAAAAAAATAATAAAAATTTAATAATAATAATAAAAAAATTTTAAATAATAATAAAAAAAAAGGGGCAGAAATCCCCCGGGGCAGAGCTGACCCCCCCTTTTCCATTAGTCAAACCCAATTTAGATAGCTCCCCCCCCTGGCCCTGGGGTTTAAAACCAATTAGTACAACAATCAAAAAAAAAAAACTTAAATGGACAAGGAATGGTATATTTGGGTTTAAGCACTACTTATAGCAGGGGGAAAACCCTGTTTAAAAAAGGGTTTAGGGGCATTTTTTGTTGGTGTTCCATTCCCCCTCAAACTTCGTTTCACCCTAGGCCTGGTAGGACCCGGGGGTTTGATTTAATTAGGAGATCAAAAAGAAAATAATAAAATCAGCCCCAAAAAAATAAAAAAAAACCCATAATCAAAAGTCATAATCATAATAATAAAAAATAATAAAAAATAAAATAATGTAATAAAAATATAATAATAAAAATAATAATAATAAAAATTAATAATAAAAAAAATAAAAAATAATAATAATAATAAAATAAAAATTTTATAATAATAATAATTTTTAATAATAAAAATAATAATAAAATAGAAATTTAAAGTGGGTAGTAGTAATAAAAGAAATCACTCGCAACATCCCCGCAATCTTTCCCCTTTAAAAAAGAAAAAAGTGGGTCCCGGGAAATAGAGAAAAAAAAAATAGAGATCGAGATAAGGAGGAAAAATTTAAACAAACCAAACGGGACAGAGGGGATAGATGAAACATATATAGAAATTGAGAGGCGGGTTTCGATAGATAGATAGAAGATAGGTAGGGGAAGAGAGAGGGGAAAGGGGAAAGGGAAAGGAGAGAGAGATGAGAGAGGGGAGGAGGCGGGAGGAGAGAGACGAGAGAAAAGGAGAGAAAAGAGGAGGGGAGGGGGAGGAAATATATTCATCAAAAACCCAAAGAAAACGAAAAAAAAACCCCAATAAAAACTTTTTAAACCCAAAAGTGTATGAAAAAATTCTCTCATGTGCTTTTTTTGGGGTTTCCCTTTTTCATCACGGAGTGGCGTTTCTCGGTTTTGTTTTTTGGTCATTTTTCGAAAGCATTTTTTTTTAAATCAAATGTCATTTTCGTTTTTTTTTAAATTATTTCTCGATGTTTCTTTTTTATCAACAGAAAGGGGTAATAAATTTTAGAAATTTAGCAATGGTAGAAGTAGTTTGGTTTGGGGTTTCAATTTTGTGTTTACATCATCATTATTTTTGGATACTAAAACATTTTTATTATCATTATTATTCCCTTTAAACCTAATATAATGACACATCATTTCATTACTATTATATCATTCTTTTTTCATTATTTTTATTTCATTTCTTTTTCCTTACTATTTCTGTTATTAGTATGGTTTTAAGTTATTTTTAAAATTTAAACATTTATTATTTTTGGTATTACTTTTATTTTATTATTATCCCATCATCATCATCATCATCATAAAAATTTTCATCCTCATTTTCATCATATTTCATCATCATCATCTTTCCTCATAAAATCATCATCATCATAATCATAAATCATAAATAATCATCACCCATCATCATCTTTCATCAAAAATTCATAATCATCATAATATCATCATCTCACCCTTTTTTTTCAAAACATCTTTAATAAAATAATCATCATAAAATATCATCTTTCATTCATCATTTCGTAATTTAGATTTTTAAATTTATTTTTGTTATTATTATTTTTTAATCTATCATTTTTTTCAAAATATAATCATTACCGTTTTTATCTTTATCATTAAGTTTAATATCTTTAATTTTTTTAGACTATTATTTTTATTATTTTTATTATTATTTTTATTATCATTATTTTTTAAAATATTTAATCATTTATTTTATTACCCTATTATCATTACTTTAAATTAAATCTTTATTATCTTTTACAAATTTTTGGCCCATCATTATAATCTTTTAGCATTTACTGTTACTTTTAAAACTTTATTAAAAACAGTCTTTTGTTTTTATTATCATTATCCTATCATTTTTCCCCCTTTGGTTTTAATAGTACATTTATTTGCAGATTTATGGTATTTTTGTATTAGCAGTTTATTTATTTTTAAGAAGACCAGTGAATAATAAAGAATGGACCTTTAAATTTTACAAAAACAAAAGAAAATATCATAAAACTCACATAACTTAAAGGGGCCTCTTTTTGCAAAAGGGAAATTCATTCAAGGCGAATAAAAAGAAAAAAGAAAAAAAAATGTTTGAAAAAAAGGGGAGTTTTCAGAAGAATTTTTCTTCAGGAGTTTGGGCTTTCAGAGTTGAGGAAAGGGGCAGATGAGATGCACTCCCTTTTTTAGAGAAAGGAAAAAAAAGAGAAAGAAAAAAAATGAAACCCTATGTGTATAGTATTCTTTATATGAGTACACACACCACACAAAATATACAAACCATCACTTTACACACACCCCACATACAAAAAACCCCACAAAACACACACACACACACAAAACATATTTTTAATTTATAAAATAATTTTTAATATATATATATATAATATTTTATATATATATATATACTTTAAAATATATATATAAATATAATATATAATATAAATAATAATTTATATATATAAAACATATGTATATATAAATTATAAAATTATATATAAAATACATAAAATTTTAAAATATATATAGATAATTATAATAAAATATCTAAAATAAAATAAAAATATTTAATATATATAATATTATAATTAAAATATTATATATATATATATATATATAATAATATATATAAATAAAATATATATACACAAACGTAAAATTTTGGTATGTAGGTATATATGTATCGTATATTAGTATGTAAAATATATAAATATATATATATATTATTTTCTATTTATATTTTATATATTATATATAAAAAATATATATATATATTTTTATTATAATAAAATTTTAATATATTATAGTGTGTGTGTGTGTGTGTGTGTGTGTTTGGGTGTGGGTTTGTGTGTTTGGGGTGTGTGTGTGTGGGGGGTGTAGGTATGGGGATGGTGTGTGTGTGTGTCTGTTTTTTATGTGTGCTTTGTGTGTTTTTGGTATGTGTTTATTTCAGTACCCTTTGGTTTCCCTTTAATTTTATTTTTGCCCGATGAATCGACAGGCTATAGTTTTGGGAATCGGGTGATGCGAGAGGGGTTTTGGTGCTCTTGGGGGTCATATTTTTTTTTTTTTTTAATATGCAGGGAAAGGGAAAAAAGAAAAAAGATATAAAATATATAATATAATATATATAATAGATAATAGAATAATATAAAATAAATATATTTTATATATAAAAATGGATCATACACACACACCCCACAAAACACTCCCATGTTGATACCGGGGTAGAAAACCACAACGCAAAAACCCAAGATTTTACTGAAAAATGGGACCCAGTTTCGAAACCACCTTGAGTTTTTTTTCAGGGGAAATAAAAAAGAGAAGGGGGGGTTTAAAAAAAGAGAGAGAGGAAAAGGAACCCGGGGAAACCCCGGGGGAAGGTAAAGGTACCCAAATCGATGGGAGGTAAACCCCTTGGAATCCAAGGGGGGGGGGTGGGGTCAGGTCGGACGATCAGGCTGACTAGCAAAGGGGGGGCCGGCATAAGGGAGAAACTATAGACGTGAAAAAGGGGAGGAAAATTCCCGGGCCCAAGAAAAAATTGCTACTAAAAAGAAATATATAAAATATATAAATATATATTCATATATAAATTTTATATATAATAATTTATATTATAATAAAATTTACAAAATAAAACACACACCCCTATACAAAACACACACTCATTTTTTTTGGCAATTTTATATTCATATATTAAAATATAAAATATTATATATAAAATTATTATATATAATTTTATATAATATATAAAATAAACCATACATATATATATTTTATTAATAATAAATTATATATAAATATATATATATTTAGAATAAAATATAAATAAAATCTGAGTCCCGAGTTCTGTGGCAGGGGACCATAGGCTACCCTACGGGCAATTTCAAAAAACTCCCCCGGCCCCCTTTCCAGGGGCCACTCTAGGGTTTTTCACTTGGCAGACTGAGGGAAGAGGAGTGTGCCCGTGGGTTTGACCGTTTCACAAAAAATTTGGGAAAAAACAAAGGGGACCCAGTTCCCTCTGGGGGAGTTCTTCAAGTGGGGAACACTCGAAAGCAGCGCAGGGCCTGGCTTTTACCCCCGGGAAAAGAAGGCAAAATTTTCCATCCCCTGGAGACCTTGGAGGCCACTGAACGTTTTGGGCATAAAATTCGGATGAAGGAAATTTCGGGTTTCCTGTGTCCATTTGGGGTGGTAGGGCTGGCCACTCCCTGAGAAGGGAGAAGGAACATTTTCTTTCAGGAATTTGCGGGGAGGTTGAAGGGCCATTTTTTGGTAAACGACCTTCGCCCTGCCTACCAACCCCAGAGAAAAACGAAAAAAGCCTCCCGCAGATGCTGCAGTCCGTTTCAATGTTTGGGACAGTCATTTCAGATGGACGGGGTTTGGGGTTGTAAAATTTGGGGTTGAGTTTTTGAGCATTTGTCCCAGGGTAGCCCCTCCGACAGCTTGGAGAAAGAGATTTTAAACAAACCTCAGCCATTCCCCGGGGAAACCCTTCCAACCAAAAACAGAGGTTAGGATGGCGATTTCCAACTGAAGGTGGGAAGCTGCAGGAAATGTCTTTATGCTGGTCTTCTAAAACCCTGGGGGTGATTGATTGTTTGATGATTTTTTAAAAATTATCTCCCGGTTTCAACAGCTAAGGTTTGCGGCGAATCCCTTTAACAAAATTTTAAAAATTTTTTAAAAAATTTAAAAATCTATCAATGAATTTTATAAATAAAAAATTAAAATTAAAATCAAAGCAAAAAATATTAAAACTCAAGGTAAAAAAATTTTTTGAAAAAAACATTATGCATAATTTAAATTTTTATTAAAAATATTGTCCCCCAAAGGGAAAAAATAATAAGACCCTCTATTTTCACAACCCTCCCCAAAAACTTTCTTCAGTGTAATGGGGGAAAAACAAGAAAATACGTTTTTGGCTGAGAATGTGCAAATCTTTCCACAAAAGTGCGATTTTTAAGGGCTTTGGCATCCCTCAAAAAAGGTGATTTTTGCCATCATGGGCCCCCTGGGGCAGTCTTGGGGCCCCGTTTCTTAGTTTTTTTTTAATCAACTTCCATTTTTGGTTGGGATGGATGCTAGTCACCCAATCCCAAAGGGTTTCATCTCTAATCTCTCCCCATTTTAAATTTTGGAGATATGCCCCCATTTTTCCTTCCATTTATGCAAAGGACAACCCCGAGCGGGTTAGGTCGGTGTGGGGGAGGGGAAAAACGAGCAAAAAAGGGCCCTGAGCGGCAGCTCCCTTTAAACCCCTTTTCTGAAAAGTTTCCCCCTTCCCACTGACCCCCAAAAGCGTGGCCCCAAACAGAGTTATTTTTTTAAACGGGGTGACATCAGGAAGCCAATCTTGAACCTCCCTCACTACTGGATGTAAAGGGTTTTTAAGCCCCTTGATTGTTTTGCAAGGCACTACGGGAGCCCAATATATCACAATAGAAGGGTTTCATAAGATCTCTAGTATTTTAAAATGCTGCAAGGAGGCAGAACTCTGCAGTGAAGACGGGGTGCTAGAGAAAGATTTCCAGTTTGCAGTTTCCTTCTGCTAAATGCTGAAAAGCCCACCCCTTTTCAGATTTTCGAACAATTGTAAAATTTTGCCGGCCGCCCTTTTGGTACTTGGGAAATGTGCTAAGAAATCCCCCTTGACTTCTGTTAGATCTCCCCCCTTTCCCCAAATTTCCCGCCCAAAATCCGGGTGGGACTTAAAGCCCAAAGGGGGGGAAATTTGGGGGGGAAATTCTAACAGCCAGAACCTAGGAAAATTAAAAATTTAATTTTCTCTAAAAGTTCCTCATTCTCCTACCATGGGACGGCTATCCCCCGGGGGGGTTGAAAACCAATCTGGTGTAGGAGATCCGGGAAAACCCTTTGTAGTCTCGTGTAGAAAATCAGGTTCATGTAACCCCAGTGAATGAAAGGGGTTTTGGGGTTTCTCCACTTCAGCATCCCGGGGCCCCTTCCACAGGTTTAAAAGGCCCTGAAACCCCCAAGTCCCAGATTCTAAAGCTTCATTATGAACTGGGGTTCCAACACCCGGGAACAGTGGGATTTGGCAGTGAAAAAATTTCACACCCAATAGTCAAGTTTTTACTAGGGAATAAGCGTGGGTAAAGCCGTAGAAGCGTTTGTGCGGTCTGCACCCCAAAAAATAAAAAGGAAAGAACCCGCAAAAAAACTAAGTGCTTTTGTAGCCTTCACTTTTAAAATGTTTGATGTGAGGCACCCATGGAAGGGGGTTTAGTCAAAAAATTAGACCCAAAAATACTACCCCTTTGGGCAAAATTGGGGTGGGTTGCCTCCAAATAGAGGGAAGGATGGAAAATTTCCTGTTTTTGGAAATGTTTCAGCCATGGTCTTGTTTTAGGGAAAAATTTTAAAACCCCGATATGTTGCCCACGGGACAACCGATTTATTGCAGTCTGCATGCGTCCTTGCACATCCTGTAAGCTTTCCTTTTGAGCAGAAGTGAAAGATCCCCATAAGATTCAGAGACAGCACTTTGGGAAAAAACCTTTTTTAAAAAACATTTATAGCAATGGCAAACAGGGTCCCCACTTGGACACTCCCCTTTTGGGAACCCCCTTTCCCCTGGGCTTTTCCCGGTTGAGAAAAAGTTTCCCCACCCGAACCTAAATTTCCCGTTAGCAAGAAGCTTTGTATGAAGGTTAAGTAATGGGATCCTCTTAAAAAACCCAAGTCATACAAACTTTTGAGTATGCCCTGCTTCCAAATAGTATCCTAAAACCTTTTCAAGGTCAAAGAAGACTGTAACATGGACGTCGCTGGGGAAGGGAATTTTTTTAGCAGTTTCCAACCTCACAAATGCATCTGTGGTCGAAACTCAATTTTCTAAAGCCCCTATTGATATGGGGGCAGCAGTTTTCTTTTTTTTTAGCAGCCATTTTACTGAAGTTTTCCATTTTCTCCATCAGCTTGGGAGATGCAGCTGGTGAGAGAAAATTTGGGCGTAATTTCCGGGGGTGGGAAAATATCTTTGCCAGGTTTTGGAAAAAAGGGAAAAAATTTTTTAGCCTCTTTCCATGGGATTGGGACTGGCCCTCCCTTTTAGATCCTATTGAACAAGTCCAAAAAAGGAACTTCCGGGAAAAAATTTTGGGAATGAGAATATTGATATGGAATATCATCACTTTTCCGGGGCGTCTTAAGGCAGAGCTGCAAAGCCAGAGTCCATCTCCTTGCGCAAAAAAAGGCAAGTTTTATGGAAGTTCTGCTGCAAATCCTACTGAAAAAAACGACACGGGGGGTTTTTCCCGGCAGCCGAAAGAGGGAGAATCGGGGCAGTGTAAGAGCCCCCAGAGGAGTCCTGCCCTTTGGGTTGGGTGCTCATTAGCAATATTTTTTTTTTTGTGATAATTTTTGCCATCTATCTTCAGAGGGTTTTGATTTGGATGTGCTTTTCCAGCAATCTTACGCACCTTTTTCCCACACCCATGCTAAGGGGGGTCCCAGAGTTAATCGAGGAGGGCATTCCCGTCTCCCCCGACGGGCCCTCTAGCCTCCTTTTGCACGGTTTGGGCCCTTGGGTTGGGTCTTTTTTTAACTGATAAGGATACAATGCGGGGCGTCGTTTCAACTGCCTTAATGCAGCTTTTCCCTTTCCTGACAGCCCTTTGGGAAATTTATCAAAACCACCATGGTACGGAGGGCGATGGTTTCTGTTTGTACTTTCGGAAGGATTTCTTCTGGGTGCAAAGGGGAATTCGTGGGTGTGAAGTGATAACAGCCCCTAACACAGGGGAAAAAATTAAAGGGGTCCTTTCAATACTGCAATTTTCTAAAAAGGTTTTCCCGTCTGCATGTTCAAGTTTGCCCTCTCTGCACTCCATGGGCGGGAAAACCAAATTTAAATCCTCCAAAAATTTTTGGAAAATGGTCGCTTCCCTGAAAATTTTTTTTCCCCTGACCCTGCCAAGTGAAGTTCAACTGGGAATCAGGTGAAATATTGAAAAGGCCTATATTGGAGAATGTTTCCCCGTTTGAACTTGGAAATGTTTTTGGGAGTGTCACTTTAGTAAAACTGAAATTTCTCTTTAAAAACAAGGACTCCAAAGGGCCCCTTTCCCCGAGGGTTGCACCCCAAAAGGGCTCCCCAGAGGGGATGGGACCATTTAAATTCCCCAAAAAGTAGAAATGGATGTGGGGAACGCCCAAGAGATTTTTCCAAAAACATTTTTGTTGAGATTATGGGTGGAAGGTAGATGGGCAACAGGGTTTAAAGGTTGGTCAAACCTATTCTCACAGCCCTTTACCCGCAGTGTTTTCTGCAGGGGGGCCTGGGAAAGGGGAAAAATCGAAGACCTTTCTTTTACTCCTAAAAGAGGTTTCCAAATTTTCAAAGGGTTTCCCTAAGGGCTTTTGGGAAATTGAAATCCTCTTTAGGGGAAAAAGGGGCGATTTTCCCTGGTTTATAATCTTTTTGTAGGCATACACCCAAAATGGGGTTCCCTGAAAATTTTCAGATGTTGCCGTTCTTTCCCCTTTTGCCCTGAATTCCCCGAAAGTTTAAATTTGGGTTAGGGACCAGTTCTTTAGATTTTTTCTTAAAAAGGGTTTGGCAGCACCTTTGGTCAAAAGGGTTTTTCCCCAAACCTTTTGGCTGTCCCTTCCAGGAAACCGGGGGTACCTTTTTTAAAGGTTGTTTAACCCCCTTTCTGGGGAAATAGTTTCCCCAGGTTTCCCTTTTGGGCAGGTTTAGGATTTTTTTGCCTAGGCAAAGGACGGGCCTGAGCCCCTTTCTTCCGGGGATTCTGTTTGCAGCGGGGGGCCCCCGTGGATTTTTTTGCAGCTGGGGTTTTTGGGGGGAAAGGTTTAGGATTTTTTGTGGGCAAAAAGGGGGTGCCTGAGCCCTTTTCTTCCGGAGCATTCTGCCTAGAGAAAATGCTCCTGTTTGGGGTGGTGGCAGCTGGAGCTTTCACCGTTTTAGGCCCCGGAGCCTTGCCTGATGGCCCAAAAGACCTTTTTTGGGAGGAGGAGTCTACCCCAAAAGACCCCTCACTCCTACTTTCCCTTTCTTGGGGGAACAACTAAACCCGAGGGAGTGTAGCAATTTGGGGGGCGAGGTTTTGAGGAAGTGGGAGAGTTGTGCTGTAAGAAGCCCTTTGGGGGGCAAGGGTTGGGGGAAGGGGGATGGGCTTGAACCGAAGCAAAGGGCCTACCCGGCGGCAAACAGCCAAAGGGACGCGCTTTGCCCCCGGAAAACTAACTTTTCCTTGTCCTTTTTACCCCAAACTTTCCCTTTTTTAAAAAGTACCTTTTACATTCTTGAAAAAAGCCCTTTTGAGCCTTTTTGCAGTGGAACAGTTTTTGGGCCTGGACAGTTGTCATCTCCTTTATGACCGGGTTTTACCAACTTTCCCCATACTCCTTTGGTTTTCCCTTTCTTTTAAAAAGGCAAGAGGTTGGGTCCATGCCCCTAACCTGGCAGTGGAAAAACCACCGAAAAGGGGTTTGGGGAAATATGGCTTTACCTTTAGGGGGTACCCGCTAACTTAAACCCATTTGGGAAGGGCCCAATGTGTTAAAAATTAGAAAAAGAGTTTTGGGGCGACCCGTTCCAAACCATCAACTTTCTTCCCAAAACGTTTTTCTGCCCCTACATTTAAAAAACCCCTAGTTCCCCTTTAAAAGTTTTTCCTCAGAATACCTATTTAGGTCTGGGGAAAAAACAATTTTCCCCTTTCCCCTGATGAGGGTTTTTGAGGGGGAGCATGAAAATTTACCCAGGAAAGTTACATATTGCACCCAGACGGTCACTCTCGTTTGGGGGCGAAACCCAACTTCAGGCTTTCCATCTCCCCTGTGGGGTTTATAGAGGATCCCGTGACATACTAAAATATTTTTCCCATGAACCTCAAAGATTTTCAAAATCCATGATTGATAAACCAAACAAGGTCTTCACTAACCCCGGTACTTACTATATGAAATGTTTTTATATTTTCAAGGGGGAAGATCTCCTTTGTTGGGGTTTAGGAAAGGGCTTTTCCCTTTTACCTGGTTTGGGAGCCCGGGAACCCTTTCGATTTCCCCTTCTTTCCCCTTTTGGAAAAAAAAAAAGGTTCCGAGTTTAAAACGTTTTGATTTTCCCGAGAGAATGGCGAGGGATTGCGCAGGTCGAAAGGGGGAGAGGGTAGATCTTTTTTAAAAATTTGTAGACTTAAAACAAATTTGAATTCTTCATTTTCCCACCCCCCACCCACCAAAGGGGGGTCCAACGAGGGGAAGGCTATAGGTTTGGGGGGAAAATTCCCAACAAACCACAAGGGGGAATGAGGGGAAAAATACGCAGCCACTACCCAGTTAAGATGGCAGCGGGGGACCCATGCGCTACCGACCGAATAGTGCCCGCTGACCCTAGCCATATTTTTACCCCGGGCCCATTGATTTACCGGGCCTTGATCAAGGCCAAACCCGGCTAAACCAAAAAAGGGGCCAAAAAGGGGGTTGCTAGTTTCAGGCACAGCGTGCAGCACGTCAACCTCCAGGAAACCCCGTTCCTGGTAATACGGGATGCCCGCACGGCCAAAAAAAAACAATTTGGGGGGAGTTTTTCCCTAGGCCAAGTGGAAAAGAAAAAAGGGGGGGGTACCCCAAATTTTTCCCTTTTCATAGGCCTTTGGGGCACCCGGAAAACCCCCTTTTGGCTTTAAACCCCCCACTGGGTTTTACCCCTCCAGTATGGGGTAGCCCCCGGGGCCCGGGTCCCCCAGATCATTGGGACCCTTTAAGCCCCCCACCGCGGCAAGGCGGCTTCCCTTGGGGGGGGGGGGGGGGAAAACCCATGGGGTTTGGGGGGGCCTACAGTTTATATGCCATCGGCAGTTGGTTTCCATTTCCCCCGCCCCGTTTAGGGGGGTGGGCCCTTCCCCCTCGGAAAGGGGGGGGAAAAGGGGCCTTTTGGGAAATGTTAGCAAACTACTGTGGCATTACACGCTGAAAACCCGATAAATTTTCGCCCCCCATTTTTGAAAAAGGATCCCCCGAAAACCACTGAGGCCTCAGAAACCGGAGCAGTTGGATTTATCCTGGGCAAAAACCACAAAGACCGAATCACGCTTCGGTAATTGTTGGGAAAGCCGCGTGAGTTTGGGTGGGGGCCCTTTCGCCTACATCGACCCAAGAAAGGGGTTTGAAAGGGGGCATGTGAAACACTAGGGGGGGATCCTAGACTCGGGAATTTTCCCACGCAAAAATTATTGACCCAAAAGCAAGCCCTTTTTGCCGGGGACTGAAAAGTGCCATAAAGTGTGGTGGGGAGTCCCGTTAAAAATTCTTCCCTGTTTTAATTTTAAGGGTGAGGCAAGGCTGGGTCCTTTTTACCAACCCCTTTTACACCTGTATGGCTAGGCAGAGCTACTACCAAAGTCAGTGTGGAAACAACCCCCTTCATTATAAAGGGCTCAGGGCCCTTTACTTTGCCCATGATGTTTTAAACCTATCTAGTCCCCGGGGGTCACGGTGGGGGCTCTTAAGCATTTTTGCATTGAGGCGAAAAACCCCAGGGGCCAAAGGTCCCTGGGCCAAGACCGAAATCAGGACTTTAAGGGCCCGTTAGGGAAACCCCTTAGTCGATTTTATGCTGGGGGTGGGGATTTGACCAGAAGAAAGTTTTACATAAAGGTTGGTTTTCAGACCAAGAAGTAAAAAAAACCCAGGTCTGGCAAAATGGAAATCATGAAACCCACCAGAAAAAGCATTTTGGGGATGTCAGTACCTATGCAGAAGGCCCAAACTTCCCCTGTCCCTTTAAGGCCTTTGATACGCTAGTTTTTTCTCTATGGAAGCGAAAAATAGGGCCATTAGGCCTTGGAGTCTCGCCCGGGGCCTTTTTTGGCTCTTCACCGGATTTTGGGGGACAAATTGGGGAGGACCAGTGTCCCAACCCACGGCGGGACCGGTTTAGACTGGCATGGGACCCGTTTTCTTGCATAAGCAGGAAACGCCAAAAAAGGCATAGGGGACCAGCTCGTTTCCCTGTGGGTGACCCTGGGCCCAACAGGGTTTTCTCTTTGCGAGACAACACTGGGGGGGGGCGGGGGGGCGAACCCCGGAAAACTTGGGGTGGGCAGGCCGGGCGAGACCCGTTGCGGGGGAATTTGAGAATTTGGGGGGGGGGCCCCCGGGGTGGAACTCGCCAGGAGGGGGCCCCGGGTGGAAGCGAAGGGTGGAGCGGGCAGGGCCCCTTTTGGGGGTTAGCCCCGGGGGAGGGGGATACCACAAACAAAAAACCCCACACACAAAATAAAGGAAGAACAGGGAAGAGGGAGGAAGAGTGAAGAGGAAAGAGGAGAGAGGGAGAAGAGAGAGAATAGAGAGGGAAAAAGAGATAGAGAGGAGGAGAAGAGAAAAGAGAGAGAAAGATATAGAGAGAAAAGAGAGAAAAGAAAAAGAGGAGAGAAAGAGGGGATATAGGGGAGAGAGAGAAAAGAGAAGAGAGAGAAAAGAGAAAAGAGAGAGAGGAAGTGAAAGGGGGAGGGGGATAAGGAATAGAAGGGGAGAAAGGAGAGAGGAGAGAAGAGAGAGAGAGAGAAGGAGAGAGAGAGAAAAAAGAGAGTTTGAGGAGAGAGAGAGAGATAAAGAGAGAAAGTGAGAGAGAGAGAGAAAGGGAGAGGAGAGAGAAAGGGGAAAAGGAGAGAGAGAGAAAAGAGAAAAAGGGAAAAGGGGGAGAGAAAAAGAGAGAGAGGGGGAGAAAAAGAGAGAGAGAAAAGAAGAGAGAAAAAGAGAAAGAGAGGAGAAAGAGAGTAGGAAGGGGAGAAAAAAGAGAGATGAGGCAGAATAGAGAGAGGAAAAAGAGAAAAGGGAGAGTGAGGGAGAGAGAGAAAAGGGGAAGAGAGAAAAGAAAAGAAAAGAGAGAGAAGGGAAAAGAGATAGGGGGAGAAAAGAGAGAGGGGGAGAGAGGGGAGAGAAGGGGGAAAGAGGGGGAAGAGAGAGATAAAGGGGAAAAGAGAGGAGAGAGAGGGGAGAAAAAGAGAGAGAGAGAGAGAGAGAGAGAATGGGGGAAGGAGGGAGAGAGAAAAAAGAGAGAGACAAAAAGAAAAGAGAGAAGAAAAGAGGAAAAAGAGAGAAGTAGAAGGGGGGAAGAGAGAGAGAGCAGAGAGAGGAGAGAGAAAAAGCGGAGAGGGGGAAGAGAGAAAAATTAATTAGGACCAAAGAGAAGGAGAGAGAGAAAAAGATAAAGCAAAGAAAAAAGATGAGAGGGAAAGAGAAAGAGAGAGAGAGAGAGATAGGAGAGAGAAAAGAGAATAGAGAGAGAGACGAGAGAAAAGGGGAGAAGAGGAGAGAGAAGAGAGATATGAGAGAGACAAGAGAGAGAAAAGGAGAAGAGAGAAGAGAGAGAAAAAACAGAAGAGAAAGAGAGAGAAAGAAGAAGAGAAAGAGGGGTAAGGAAAAGAGAAAAGAAGAAGAGATATAGAAGTAAATAGAAATAAGAGAGAGGAAAAAAAGAGGGAAAGAAGATGAGAGAGAGCCCGAGGAGAAAAGAGAGTTTTTTAAAAAAGAGAAAAAAAAAGAATAAGAAATAAAAAGAAGAGAAAAAAATAAACAGAAAGAAGATAAAAAATAAAGAAAGAAAAAAAAGAAGAAAAAAGGGGAAAGAAAGAAGAGAATAGAGGAAAAGAAAAAGAGAAAAAAAGAGGAAAAGATAGAAAAAAGATAGAAGAGAGGGAAGAGAAAAAAAGAGAAAGAAAGAGAGAAGGGGGAAAGAAAACAAAGAAAGAGAAGAGAATTAGAAGAAGAGAGGAGGGTAGAGAATTTGAGAAAAGAGAGAGAAAGGGGGAAAAAGAAGAAGAGCGAAGAAAAGAGAAGGAAAAGAAAGAGAAATAGGGGAAAATAGGAATAGAGGGAAAGATAAAGAGAGAGAAGGGAAAGGAAAAATAAAGAAAAGAAGACGAGGAGAAAGGAAAAAGGGAAGAAAAAGTAGAAGAAGAGATAAGATAAAGAAGCAGAGAAGAAAAGAAAAAGAAGATCCAAAAATTAAAATTATTCGGGGATAGAAAAAAATATATAAGATAAAAGAAGAAAGAGAGAAGAAGAGAGGGGGAAAAGGAAGAGAGAGAGGAAAAGAAAATAGAAGAGAATAATTTTTAAAAAATAGATAGAGAAGTAGCATAAATTATAAAATTATTAGAAAATATATAATGGGTTTTTAAGAATAATGGAAAATTAGGAAAAAGAGGAGGGGAAAAGAGGAAGAGAGAATAACGAAAGGGGAAGAGAGAGAGGATGATAAAGAGATAAAATAGAAAGGGGGAAAAGATGAAAAAGAAAGAAGAAGATAAGGAAAATAGAGAAAGATAGCAGAGAGAAAAAGATAAGAGAGAGAAATGAGAAAGAAAAAGAACAGAAAATAGAAAGAAGAGGGGATAAAAAAAAAGAAGAAAAAAAAGAGAACAAGAAAAAGAAAAAAAAAAAAAAAAACAAAATAGAAAGATAAAACAAAAAATAAAAAAAATAAAAAAAAAATAAAAAAAAAAATAAAAAGGAAAAAAAAAAAAAGGGGAAAAATAAAAATTTTAAAAAAAATAATAAATTTTCAAAATAATAAATATAAAAAATTAAAAACAGAAATTTTTAAAAAAGAAAGAAGAAAAGAAAGAAAAAAAATAATAAAAAAGAAATTTTAAATAGATAAAATAAGAAAAGATTATATAATAAAACAATAAAAAGAAAAAAAAAAAAAAAAAAAAAAAAGAAAAAAAAAAAAAGAAAAATAAAGAAAATAAAATAAACATTTTAAATAAAAATGAAAAAAAAAAAAGAAAGAGATTAAAAAAATAAAAAAAAAAAATAAATTTTCATAAAATAAAAAAATAAAATTAAGAGAAATTAAGAAGAGAGGTATAGATATAAGAAATAGAAATAAAGAAATATAGAATTTTAAAAAATATTTTTAAAAGAAAGAATAAAAATAAAAAATAAAAATAAATAATAGATAAAATATATAAATAAATAATATATATATAAATATCAGAAAAAAAAAATATAGAAAGTAAAAAAAAAAAAAAAAATAGTAAAATTTATTTTTTTTTATTTTTTTTGGGGTTTTTTTTTTATTGATTATTTATTGTTGGTGTTTTTGGGTTTGTTGTGGGTTGTTTTTTTTTTTTTTTTTTTTTTTTTTAGAAAAAAAAAAAAAAGATAAAAAGATAGAAAAAAAAAAAAGAAAAAAGGGGGGAAATGTATAAAAAAAAATTTTTTATAAACAATTTTTAAAGGGTTTGATAAAAATTATTAATTAAATATATAAATTTATAATAAATTTTTAAAAGTTTTAAATCTATATTATTATAATTTTAAATTTAAATTATTTTATATTTTTGCCCCCCCAAAAACCCCCCAACCAAAGTTGTGTAAATTTTTTTGGGGTTTTTAAATTTTTTTTGTTGTTTGTTTTTTTGTTTTATTTTGGAAAATTTTTGTTGTGTGTTGTGTGTTTTGGGGTTTTTTTGGTTGGGTTTTGTTGTGTGTTTTTTGGTTTTCTTTTTTTGGGTTAAAAAAAAAAAAAAGAGGGGAAAAAAAAAAAAAAAGAAAAAGGGGATTAGAAAAAAAAAGAAAGGAGAGAAACCCTTTGGGGGACTGAAAAACACAGGGGCCCTTTTTCCCTGGTTGGTAAAGACTTATTTCAGGAAAAACCCACTTTAAAACTGGGCCAAATTTCCCCCTTTTTCTCCCACCAAAAATTAAAGGGGGGGGAATCAAAATTAATTTAAGTTTACCCTCTCTCTTTTCCCCTTTTACTTCTTTTCTCCACCCGCTACCCTTTGGAATAATTTATATGTTTTTGGGTTTTTTTTTTGTTGTTTGGGGTTTTTTCGGGGTTGTTTGTTTTGTTGTGGTGGAAAATAATAAGTGCCCCCTTTTGATAAAATTATTTTATTTTTAAGATTTTTAAAAATAAATAATTAATGATTTTAAAAATGTTTTTTTTTTTTGAAAAAACCAAAAAAACAAAACACAACAATTTAAAAGGGGAATTTTGGGGTTTTTTGGAATTAACCAAAACTTTTAAAAAAGACCCCCCCCGGAATGAAAAAGGGTTAAAATAAATAAAAAACGGGGCAAAAAATTTTACTTTTATGAGGGGGGAAATGACCTCCCGGAAAAAAAATTTTTAAAGGCTTTGGGGAGGGGGTTAGTTCCCGGTTGATCCCAAAAAAATTTTCCTGCCCCTTTTTTCTTTGAAAGGGATGGAAAAAATGGGGGTTATAAAAGGGAAAAAAAGATAATCTCCCTTTTTCTTTTCTCTTCTCTATTTTAAATTTTTATATAAAATAGGTGGGTGTGTTTTTCTGTTTGATGTTGTGGGTTGTTTGGGTTTTTGGGGGGGGAAAAAAATTGTTATATTATTTTATATTTTATAAAAAAACATAAATAAAAAATATTATTATAAGATATAATATTTAAGAACCCCAAACCCCAAACAAAAAAAACCAAACTAAAGTTGGGGGCCCCCCTTTGCAATTTTCAAAAAACCGGAAGAAAAAAAATTAAAAATTGCCCCCCAAAAAAAATTTCCCCCGTAAAATTGATAAATTAAAGACCCAAAAAATTTTTTTTAAAAAACTTTTTTTTTTTTAAAAAAACGGGGGGTTTTTTTAAAAAAAATCTTTTTTTGGAAAAATGGGGGAAAAAAAAAAGCCTTTTTTTAAATCCCAAAAAAAAAGTTTTCTGGTGAGGGAATTATGTTCGTGTGATGCAGACTTTTCTCTTGCTCCTCTTTTCTCCTCTTCTGAACTGGTCTGGTAGGGGTGGGAGTTATCAGAGATAATTGATGAGTATCTACCCTCTCTCTCTCTCTTTCTCTCTCTCTCACTCTCTCTCACTCTCTCTGTATATATATATATATGTGTGTGTGTGTGTGTGTGTGTGTGTGTGAGTGTGTGTGTGTGTGTGTGTGGTGTGTGTGTGTGTGTGTGTATATACATATATATATGTGTATATATATATATATATATATATATATATATATATATATATATATATATATATATATATATATATATATAATATATATATATATATTTTATGAACACACACACACACACACACACACACACACACACATATATAGATGTGCGTGCGTGTGTGTGTGTGTGTGTGTGT